>NC_134364.1:89691540-89991540 GCF_048569485.1 Anomaloglossus baeobatrachus | reverse complement strand
AGGGGGAGTGTACATTAGGTTATTTCCATGGTGATGTGACCACTAGGGGGCAGTGTACATTAGGTTATTTTCCATGTTGATGTGACCACTAGGGGGAGTGTACATTAGGTTATTTCCATGTTGATGTGGCCACTAGGGGGAGTGTACATTAGGTTATTTTCCATGGTGATGTGGCCACTAGGGGGCAGTGTACATTAGGTTATTTTCCATGGTGATGTGACCACTAGGGGGAGTGTACATTAGGTTATTTCCATGTTGATGTGGCCACTAGGGGGCAGTGTACATTAGGTTATTTTCCATGGTGATGTGGCCACTAGGGGGAGTGTACATTGGGTTATTTCCATGTTTATGTGACCACTAGGGGGCAGTGTACATTAGGTTATTTCGCATGTTGATGTGACCACTAGGGGGCAGTGTACATTAGGTTATTTTCCATGGTGATGTGGCCACTAGGGGGAGTGTACATTAGGTTATTTCCATGTTGATGTGGCCACTAGGGGGAGTGTACATTAGGTTATTTTCCATGGTGATGTGACCACTAGGGGAAGTGTACATTAGGTTATTCCCATGTTGATGTGGCCACTAGGGGAAGTGTACATTAGGTTATTTCCATGTTGATGTGGCCACTAGGGGGAGTGTACATTAGGTTATTTCCATGTTGATGTGGCCACTAGGGGGAGTATACATTAGGTTATTTCTATGGTGATGTGACCACTAGGGGAAGTGTACATTAGGTTATTTTCCATGGTGATGTGGCCACTAGGGGGAGTGTACATTAGGTTATTTCCATGTTGATATGGCCACTAGGGGGAGTGTACATTAGGTTATTTTCCATGGTGATGTGACCACTAGGGGAAGTGTACATTAGGTTATTTCCATGTTGATGTGGCCACTAGGGGAAGTGTACATTAGGTTATTTCCATGTTGATGTGGCCACTAGGGGAAGTGTACATTAGGTTATTTTCCATGGTGATGTGACCACTAGGGGGAGTGTACATTAGGTTATTTCCATGTTGATGTGACCACTAGGGGGAGTGTACATTAGGTTATTTTCCATGGTGATGTGGCCACTAGGGGGCAGTGTACATTAGGTTATTTTCCATGGTGATGTGACCACTAGGGGGCAGTGTACATTAGGCTATTTCCATGTTGATGTGACCACTAGGGGGCAGTGTACATTAGGTTATTTCTATGTTGATGTGACCACTAGGGGGCAGTGTACATTAGGTTATTTCCCATGTTGATGTGACCACTAGGGGGCAGTGTACATTAGGTTATTTCCCATGTTGATGTGACCACTAGGGGGCAGTGTACATTAGGTTATTTCCATGTTGATGTGACCACTAGGGGCAGTGTATATTAGGTTATTTCCATGTTGATGTGACCACTAGGGGGCAGTGTACATTAGGTTATTTTCCATGTTGATGTGACCACTAGGGGGCAGTGTACATTAGGTTATTTCCCATGTTGATGTGACCACTAGGGGGAGTGCACATTATGTTATTTAGTATGTTGAGGTGACCACTAGGGGGAGTGTACATTAGGTTATTTCCATGTTGATGTGACCACTAGGTGGCAGTGTACATTTGGTTATTTCCATGTTGATGTGACCACTAGGGGGAGTGTACATTAGGTTATTTCCATGTTGATGTGACCACTAGGGGGAGTGTACATTAGCTTATTTCCATGTTGATGTGGCCACTAGGGGGAGTGTACATTAGCTTATTTCCATGTTGATGTGGCCACCAGGGGGCAGTGTACATTAGGTTATTTCCATGTTGATGTGGCCACTAGGGGGAGTGTACATTAGGTTATTTTCCATGGTGATGTGGCCACTAGGGGGCAGTGTACATTAGGTTATTTTCCATGGTGATGTGACCACTAGGGGGAGTGTACATTAGGTTATTTCCATGTTGATGTGGCCACTAGGGGGCAGTGTACATTAGGTTATTTTCCATGGTGATGTGGCCACTAGGGGGAGTGTACATTGGGTTATTTCCATGTTTATGTGACCACTAGGGGGCAGTGTACATTAGGTTATTTCGCATGTTGATGTGACCACTAGGGGGCAGTGTACATTAGGTTATTTTCCATGTTGATGTGACCACTAGGTGGCAGTGTACATTAGGTTATTTTCCATGGTGATGTGACCACTAGGGGGCAGTGTACATTAGGTTATTTTCCATGGTGATGTGGCCACTAGGGGGAGTGTACATTAGGTTATTTCCATGTTGATGTGGCCACTAGGGGGAGTGTACATTAGGTTATTTTCCATGGTGATGTGACCACTAGGGGAAGTGTACATTAGGTTATTTCCATGTTGATGTGGCCACTAGGGGAAGTGTACATTAGGTTATTTCCATGTTGATGTGGCCACTAGGGGGAGTGTACATTAGGTTATTTCCATGTTGATGTGGCCACTAGGGGGAGTGTACATTAGGTTATTTCCATGGTGATGTGGCCACTAGGGGGAGTGTACATTAGGTTATTTCTATGGTGATGTGACCACTAGGGGAAGTGTACATTAGGTTATTTTCCATGGTGATGTGGCCACTAGGGGGAGTGTACATTAGGTTATTTCCATGTTGATGTGGCCACTAGGGGGAGTGTACATTAGGCTATTTTCCATGGTGATGTGACCACTAGGGGAAGTGTACATTAGGTTATTTCCATGTTGATGTGGCCACTAGGGGAAGTGTACATTAGGTTATTTTCCATGGTGATGTGACCACTAGGGGGAGTGTACATTAGGTTATTTCCATGTTGATGTGACCACTAGGGGGAGTGTACATTAGGTTATTTTCCATGGTGATGTGGCCACTAGGGGGCAGTGTACATTAGGTTATTTTCCATGGTGATGTGACCACTAGGGGGCAGTGTACATTAGGCTATTTCCATGTTGATGTGACCACTAGGGGGCAGTGTACATTAGGTTATTTCTATGTTGATGTGACCACTAGGGGGCAGTGTACATTAGGTTATTTCCCATGTTGATGTGACCACTAGGGGGCAGTGTACATTAGGTTATTTCCCATGTTGATGTGACCACTAGGGGGCAGTGTACATTAGGTTATTTCCATGTTGATGTGACCACTAGGGGGCAGTGTACATTAGGTTATTTCCCATGTTGATGTGACCACTAGGGGGAGTGCACATTATGTTATTTAGTATGTTGAGGTGACCACTAGGGGGAGTGTACATTAGGTTATTTCCATGTTGATGTGACCACTAGGTGGCAGTGTACATTTGGTTATTTCCATGTTGATGTGACCACTAGGGGGAGTGTACATTAGGTTATTTCCATGTTGATGTGACCACTAGGGGGAGTGTACATTAGCTTATTTCCATGTTGATGTGGCCACTAGGGGGAGTGTACATTAGCTTATTTCCATGTTGATGTGGCCACCAGGGGGCAGTGTACATTAGGTTATTTCCATGTTGATGTGACCACTAGGGGGAGTGTACATTAGCTTATTTCCATGTTGATGTGGCCACCAGGGGGCAGTGTACATTAGGTTATTTCCATGTTGATGTGACCACTAGGGGGAGTATACATTAGGTTATTTTGCATGTTGATGTGACCACTAGGGGGCAGTGTACATTAGGTTATTTTGCATGTTGATGTGACCACTAGGGGGCAGTGTACATTAGGTTATTTCCATGGTGATGTGACCACTAGGGGGCAGTGTACATTAGGTTATTTCCATGTTGATGTGACCACCAGGGGGCAGTGTACATTAGGTTATTTCCATGGTGATGTGACCACTAGGGGGCAGTGTACATTAGGTTATTTCTATGTTGATGTGACCACTAGGGGGCAGTGTACATTAGGTTATTTCTATGTTGATGTGACCACTAGGGGGCAGTGTACATTAGGTTATTTCTATGTTGATGTGACCACTAGGGGAAGTGTACATTAGGTTATTTCTATGTTGATGTGACCACTAGGGGGCAGTGTACATTAGGTTATTTCTATGTTGATGTGACCACTAGGGGGCAGTGTACATTAGGTTATTTCTATGTTGATGTGACCACCAGGGGGCAGTGTACATTAGGTTATTTCTATGTTGATGTGACCACTAGGGGGCAGTGTACATTAGGTTATTTCTATGTTGATGTGACCACTAGGGGGCAGTGTACATTAGGTTATTTCTATGTTGATGTGACCACTAGGGGGCAGTGTACATTAGGTTATTTCTATGTTGATGTGACCACCAGGGGGCAGTGTACATTAGGTTATTTCTATGTTGATGTGACCACTAGGGGGAGTATACATTAGGTTATTTCCATGGTGATGTGACCACTAGGGGGCAGTGTACATTAGGTTATTTCGTATGTTGATGTGACCACCAGGGGGCAGTGTACATTAGGTTATTTCTATGTTGATGTGACCACTAGGGGGCAGTGTACATTAGGTTATTTCTATGTTGATGTGACCACTAGGGGGCAGTGTACATTAGGTTATTTCGTATGTTGATGTGACCACTAGGGGGCAGTGTACATTAGGTTATTTCGTATGTTGATGTGACCACTAGGGGGCAGTGTACATTAGGTTATTTTGCATGTTGATGTGACCACCAGGGGGCATTACTTAACGCCTTAGTTTACTTCCTCTGTCTTCCTCTTGCAGAGCCCCACTTCATCCATGCGGTAGAATATGGGAGTTACGTGTACTTCTTCTTCCGAGAGATCTCCATGGAGTACACCACCCTGGGGAAGGTATGTAGATGGCGGGTGGTGGCAGCACAGCACCCGGTGTGTAATTGGAGACTAGTGGGCCGCGGTTTCCCAAAGGGAGAGGATGATTTTCTGTTCCAGCACTGTGTGAAAGTTATGAAGATAACAAGACATCTTCTATTGCCATCCGGTGACTGCACCATCAGCTGCCGGGGAACACGGGCACCATCGCGACTATGCCACCCTCACGTGACCAGCCTGGCAACTCCACTACCATCTCTGCCTCTCAGCCGCATCGCCAGCCGATTACACATCCACAACCGCCCACCGATTCAGATACAGCACACAATATCACAGGAGAAGTTACATACCCTGGGCTATATAGGGAAATATTTATTATAATATTATAATACTGAATATGTCAGTATTATCTGGCGCTACATGACGGTAATATGCAGGCAGTATGTGTCAGTATTGATTAGCACTACATTGCGGTATTATATGTTCTATATTTGGCACTGCATGACAGTATTATGCAGGCTGTATATGACAGGATTATTTTGGCACTATGTTTTAGCATTTTGTGAGCGGTACGTGACAGTAGTACTTATGAACTGTATGATATTACTATTTAAGATGTATATGGCAGTAATATTTCAAAGCTTTTTAAGTTCATAGAAGATGGTGGGATTATCTTGGTGCTATACTGTATTTGGCAGTATTATTTGGCACTAGATGGCGGTGATGTGTGTGCTATATATGACCGCATTATTTGGCGCTAGATAGTAGTATTACACCTGCTATATATAGAAATATTATTTGGCACTACATGGCTGTATTAGATGTGCTATATACTGTATATATCAGTATTACTTGGCGGTATTATGCATACACTTTGGCACTACATTACGATATTATGCATTATCTGTATGACAGTATTAAGTGGTACTACATGGCGGTATTATGCATTATCTATATTACAGTATTAACTGGCACTACATGATTATTATGCATGCTGTATTTGACTGTGTATGTGACACTGCATAGAGATATTATGCATGCTGTATATGACAGTATTATATGGCACTACAAGGTATTACGCATGCAGTATTTGGCAGTATTATGTGGTCGTATGCGTGCAGTATTATTTTGGCACAATGTTGCAGCATTTTGTGGACATGTCAGTACTTTAGAACTGTATAATATTACTATGTAAGATGTATATGGCAGCAATAGTTTAGGCTTTTTTTACATTCCTTGGAGATAGCGTTATTATCCTGGTACTATACTGCATTATAATGTAAGCTGTATATGGCAGTAATATAAGAAACCTGCTATTATGACGCTACTCTGCATTTTGTGTGGGTTAGTCTTCCATCACACTGATTTCTCCATTGTGCCCCTAGGTGACGTTTTCTCGGGTGGCCCGGGTCTGTAAGAACGACATGGGTGGTTCTCCTCGGGTTCTGGAGAAGTACTGGACCTCCTTCCTGAAAGCTCGTCTCAACTGCTCCGTCCCTGGTGACTCCTTCTTCTACTTTGACGTCCTCCAGTCCATGAGCGACATCCTAACCATCAATGGCCGGCCTGCCGTCATGGGGGTGTTCGGCACTCAGGCCAACAGGTGAGATGGCGTAATCTGAGCCTGAATGTAAAGAGGAACTCCAGCCATAAAGGATTAGAGACACATCCCCAAAACAGCGCCACCCCTTTTATACAGGTTGTGTCTGGTACTGCAGCTCAGGCCTATTCAATTCAATGGAGTTGCAATACCAGACAGTTAGCTTTGGATGTGAGTAGAGAAGCAGGATTTTTAGCTTTGGATGTGACCAATATTTTTACGTCAGCTTTAAATGTGACTAGAGAAGATAGATCATTGATAAAGCAGATACTAGACACCTAAAAGGGATTAGATAATGAAGCTGGCAATAGCTCCTGACGCACATGGGCCTTCTCTTCCTCCGCGCACCTGCGGCCCGGTTATTATATATTAATGGCTACTCCCGGGAGGGCTATGAAAGCTGCATAAGCGCATAGGAAGCCGCCAATAATGGTCGCACGGTATTCGACCGCGTCCAGGCAAAGTGGAGCATTATACAGACCCTATTAGTGGATTAGGTAAGCAAAACAGAGCCGTGCAGAGATGCCCGGTAGGGCCGTGAAACAGAAATTAAGTGGCTGGGAAAGTTCAGAGGAAGATTTAACGCCGACTCTGCGGCCGCCAGACAAAACGTAATAAAGAGGGGGCGATAAATTACAGGTTATAAAGAAGGAAACCGCAGGTAATGGAGGGCAATACATCAGAGCGAGGTGCCAGAGCAGGAGGCCTCCTCTCCTCTGTGGGCCGCAGACTCCATCCCTGAGGCCATAGGGAATATATTCATTTGTATCAATGTTTTCTATGGCAGCGAATGTATCGGCTCATAAAGGGAATAGATCTACAGGGACGTGTTGCTATGGGATGGGAGGCACATTAGCGTCTACGCAGCGTCATGCGAATGGGCATCGAGGGAGAGGGTCCATTAAAATGAGAGATTAATACCGCTGCTCATAATTGCAGCAGAAATCCTTATTAACAAATGTTTCTGCATGGAGAGCTTGAGGCTCCATGTCAAACACAGTGCCGTACCGAGCCATAAACCACAGGAGAATAACTTCCTAAAGGGGTGAGCTGGTAGCTCATCGAGAACTTGTATTGTTATAGTATCACCGGATCTGGCGTTTGTTCCTTCTACATGGATGAGATTGAGAAAGTGTTTAACGGGAAGTTCAAAGAGCAGAAGACCACCGAATCTGCGTGGACCCCAATTCCAGAAGAAAAAGTCCCAGTCCCCAGGTGTGTACAGCTTCAGATTACTCTAAACGAGAAGATCCTTGGCTTGAGGTTTCATATATTGAGTCTTTGAGGAGATCGATAACTTGAGACTTTATGGCGATCCATAGCTTGAGACATTAAGAATATTGATAGTTTGAGGTTTATAAGCTTCACAAGGATTGATAACTTGAGCCTTAAAGTACAATAGAACCATAGCTTTAAGTTTCTAGAAGATACATAGTCTGAAGGTTCAAAGAAATCCATATCTTTTGTCTTTCGAAAAATCCACAGCTTGAAACTTCAAAGAAGCTTTAAAAAAACTGAGTCTCTCTGGAGATCTGTAGCTTGAGACTGCAAAGAGGTTTGTAGCTTATGGTATGAAAGAGAGCTTGAAACCTTGATGAGACCCAAACTTTAAAGCTTTGAGGAGATCTATAGATTGAGGATCCAAAAAGATCTATGAGATGAAGGTTTGAGGAAATCCATATCTTGAAAATCCAAGGATCTGTAGAGAGCAATTTCCAAAAGCTACTGGGAGAGGCATAGCTTTATGTTTTAAAGAGATTTACAATTTGTGGCTTTCAGGAGATCCAGGTTTTTAGGAGACCTGTATCTCAAGGCATCAATGAGATTCATAGATGGCGTTAATTGAGGCATCAAAGTGATTATCTACTTGTTGCTAAGTAGATCCATAGCTTAAAGCTTCTAGATGAGTTGTGGCTTGAATGATGGCTTGTGGCTTTCAGGAGATCCACAGCTTGAGTCTTTGAGAAGATCTATAGCTTTAGGCTTTGAGAAGATCCTTAGCTTAGTGCTTAAAAGAGATCCAATAGTTGGGGCTTTTAGGAGATACATAGCTTGAGGCTTCCAAGATATCCATAACTTCAAGCTTTCAGGAGATCCATATCTTAAGATATTGAGTGAATTTATAGCTTTGGGTTTTAAGGAGAGCCTTAGCTTGGTGCTTCAAAGAGATCCATAAGGCCCCTTTACACATTGAGACTTTCTAGCGATCCCACCAGCAATCCCAACGTGGCCAGGATCGCTACAAAGTCTCTGGTGAGTCGCTGGTGAGCTGTCAAACAGGCATACCTGGAAAACGACGCAACAGCGATACAGACCTGCAGAACGACCTAGCTAGTCATTGGGGACGCTGTAAAGCAGCTTTTTGAAAGGGAAGTCGCTAACGAAGTCGCTGTAAAGTCCCCTTTACACACTGAGACTTTCTAGCGATCATGCTGCACAGCGGGAAACAAAGGACCAAAGAATGGTCCTGAGAGATGTGTAGTGATCAGCAACCTCACAGCAGGGGCCAGGTCGCTGATGTGTTTCACACACTGCAATGTCGCTGGGGAGGTCGCTATAACGTCACAAAACCGGTGACGTTACAGCGATGTCGTTTGCGATGTTGCAGTGTGTAAAGGGGCCTATAAGTTGTGGCTTTTAGGAGATGAAGCTTGAGGTTTTCAGGGGACCCATAGCTTGAGACTTTGAAGATTCATACCTGAAGACATCAACGTGATTTATAGCTTGGGTTCTGAGGAGCTTCTTAGCCTGGGCCTTCAAAGAGATCCAGAATTTGATGAAACTTTGAAGAGATCCATATCTTGAATCTTGTTGATGATTGTGACTTAGGTCTTGACTTTTCACTTTCTTTTTCCCTTCCAGGCCAGGGTGTTGTGCAGGTTCTGGTAATACCGCTTCCTACAAGGCATCCAACGAGTTTCCAGATGAGACCCTTTCCTTCATCAAATCTTACCCTCTCTTAGATGAGGCTGTGCCTTCTATTACAGAGACACCATGGTTTACAAAAACAACCAGCAGGTACAGAGAAATTAATGAGTTATTTAATTAGTTTAGATCAGGGGCATCAAACTCAAGGCCAATGGGCCAAATCCGGCCCACCACATCATTCTATGTAGCCCGCAAGCTGGGTTGCCAGTAAAAATCTTTTTGCCGTCCATATAGTAGGCAGAAAAAAGCACCAACCACAATTTTTTTAACGTTCTCCACGAATTTGTACTGGACATGGGCTAAAGAAACTGCTGTGCACAGTACAAATGGTAGAAGCTTGAATGTATGTGCTCCTGGTAGGTGTAACATCATGGCAGTTTAGGGGGGTGTATAATGCCGGAGGGGAATGTAGTGGCGGGGATTATGGTGGTCAATAATGCTGGGGGAGTGACTGTGGTGGGACTTGGGGGGCTATAATGTGGGGGAATTCCTGTGTTGGGATGTTTGTGTGTGCAGTGCTGTATGGATGTGAGTCTTGAGATTTCGCGAGCAGAAGATGCTGACAGGGCTCCTGTGGTGGTTTTTTGGGGGGTACGATGTTGTAGGGATGCCTGTCTTGGGATTTTGGGGGAGGGGTACGATGCTGAGGGACGCCTGCAGCGGGGTTTTGTAGGTCTATAATGCTGTGGGTATGCCTGCAGTGGAATGTTGGGGGTCTATAATGCCTGCGGTTGGATTTGGGGTTTGTGCAATGTGGGGGGATGTTTTTGATGGGATTTTAGGGGGTGAGTGATTCTTGGGGGACACCTGTGGTGGGATTTTGGGGGGTGTATGATGCTGGGGGATGGCTGTTATAAAGGTTTTTGGAGTATATAGTTCTGTAGGTGTGCCTGGAATGGGATTTGAGGAGTGTACAATGCTGTAGGGTTGCCTGTGGTGGGAGTTTGGGAAGTGTGTGATGTTTGGGCATATGCCAGGGGTGGGATTTGGGGGTCTGTGATTTTGGGAGAAGCCTGTGGTGGGAGTTTGGGGGTCTGCAATGCTGGGTGGGTGTCATTAACCCTACAGCCCACAGACAGCTCTTGGATAGTTCTACTACTCTATCCCTAATACCCAAGAACTCTTATAGTCTTACTACCCAGGGACAGCTGTTGTATATCCCTAGTACTCAGGTGCACCTGTGATACAGCACTACTACCCAGGGACAGCTCGTGTATAGTACTACTTCCCAGGGACAGCTCTCGTATAGCCCTACTACTCATGGACAGCTCTCGTAAATCCCTACTAGCCAGGGACAGCTCTTGTATAGCCCTACTACCCAGGGAGAGGTCTAATAGAGCCCTACTATCCATGCACAGCTGTCGTATAGCCCTCCTACCCAGTGACAGTTCTCGTACAACCCCACTACCCATGGACAGCTCTCGTATAGCCCTCCTACCCAGTGACAGTTCTCGTATAGCCTCACTACCCACTGACAGCTCTCGTATAGTCTTACTACCCATGGTCAGCTCTAGTATAGCCCTAGTACCCAGGGACAGTTCTGGTATAGCCCTACTATCCATGGTCAGCTCTTGTACAGCCCCTGGCCAGTTTGTGCATTGCAGTCCATGCTCGTGTTGCATGGAGACCTCCATGAGTCCTTACAATATTACAAGGGGCCCTTTGAAGGCAACCATAACCCTGATGCAGCCCTTGGTGAAAGTGAGTTTGACGCCCCTGGTTTAGATGATGACTGTTTTTCATATTCGCCTTCCCAAAAAAAGTTTAACTCTCTTTATGCCTCTTACTATCTGAAGACCTCTTTGACACATTTTTTCTATTAAATTCTTGCGTATTCCCAGATATAAGCTAACGCAGATTGCTGCCGACACCTCAGCCGGTCCTTACGGAAATTACACAGTAATCTTCTTGGGATCCGAAGATGGAAAAATTCTTAAGGTTCTTACGGGAACTACGGAAAACTCCACAGTGGAAACTGTTCTCCTGGAAGAACTGAATGTCTACAACCAAGACAGGTATGGGCTGAGCCTTCAGTACAGTCTTTGGTGCTGGTACTTTACAACCAACACAATGAAATATTGTATAACATAGGTGCGGTGGGAAGATGGATGATGGGAGGATCCTAGGACTGCAGTTGGATCGAGACAATAAAGCCCTGTTTGTCGCTTTTTCGAGCTGTATCATTCGTGTTCCTTTCAGTCGATGTGAATCATATGGGACCTGTAGGAGGTAGGTAACTCTGACTCGGGTGTTGGTTGATGAGTAATAGTGGGTATTTTGGAGTTTTGCCCTCATCTGAGAGCCCTGGACCCTAATAGTTTCATGCATACGCGCTAGCTATGCCTGCATACTCCACCAATTTTTCTGCTGAGATGTTAAATGTTGCATGTAATAAGGGCTCCATCAATCAAGGGAATGGACCATAACGAAGAGAAGAAAGGAAAGCCGTGGCTTGTGTTGCATAAGTGGGCTGTATTCATTACAACAATCGCTTCACATCTATTGTTCCCGCCAGTTTTGGAAGCAGTTGAAAAAAAAAAATCTCTTCTGTTCGAAGTAAAATGAACCAGCTCAGTAATAATCTCATTAATAAAGTCACATCACATGTGTGCATCTCAAGAACAAAGCGGCTTACAATTCACAGTTAGTCATTCATTCGCCGCATGCCCCTCGATGAGACAATCCCACCCCTTCCCCTTCTGCCAGCGGGTAAATTCGCCAGGCTGAAAAAACCCTACCACAAAGTCATCATTATTACGAGCCGAGCAATAATGTTTGAAGGGTTCCCAGGATGCCCGCTGCTGCAGCTCTGGTGGCAGATAGGGAAAAGCTTTAATTTACAGGCTCCTTATTGCGATGGGAGCCAAGAGACAATCGAAGGCTCGAAAAAGCTTTCTTGCCAAATGCATCCTACTCAAGCCTAAGATCTTTGGAAGGCTGCCAACCTAGCGTGGTGCCTACAGGGGCTCCGATGTAAGGATGTCTGTGATGGTTTTTCGATAAGAATGGTGCTAAGCTCCAGGCTTTCTCGTACAGACAGGGTTCTCCTTTGCTTCTTGTGGGCCGAAAATGTCGTAGACCCCTGTTATTAAAAAAAAAAAAAAAAAAGTTGTACCGTACAAAGTCAATTATTTTCCTTCCCGCAGAAGCTGCCTTGCATCAAGAGATCCTTACTGCGTGTGGTTAAAATCAGGGAACTGTGCCAATTACCGAGGTGACATAAGGTAATATAACATGAAAGATACATTACATAACGGGTGGTGGTATACCGGAGAGGGGCACTGCTCCGCCAATCTCCTATAGCAAACTGAAGATTAACATTTAATGAATGGAACAGTCTGTTCCCTTAAGATCTAATTAAATGTAACTAAAATATGAATAATCTGTTCAAATAAATATTAAGGGATCCTTGTCTTAACTTCCCAACCCATAAATTATGCTTAAGATGATTTCTATGCGCAGGAGTACGAAAATGTAGCGATATAAACCGACTTGAGGTGTAATCACACATATGCAGCATGGCATAGATGGCCACAATGTGGCTTCGAGAGTTGTTGCTGCCATACAATATGGGGTTTTAGCCTCAAGTTTGTTGGTTCCTCTGCCAACATTGTCGAAGGAACATCTCTGGCCATGACAATTTTAGCCCCTAAGGATGGGAATTGTCTTTCTTCAAATCTTCCCGATTACAGTTGGGTTCCTAGTATCAGGAGCTTGTTGGTTGACCTGTTCAGTTTTGACGTCTTCAAAGAAGATTGATATTATTCGACTTCTTGTAGAAGATTGATATTATTCTTCATGGTCTCCAAAGAAATCAGTAATAGACTCCAATATTCTTGTGTTATGATTTTATATTGATGGGTTGTTTTTGTTTTGTTTTTTTCCTTCTAGGGTTGGATTTGAGCAAGATATCGAGCAACCGAAGCATCGAGGCAACTGTCAAGGTGAGCGACTCTCTTTCCAAAATATTCTCTATCTACGACTAGAGGCAGTCCAAGGACAGGCGCCTACTTTGCTATGGGGCACAAAAGTAAACCCATGTTTTCCAAGTTCATAACTATCTAAATATGGGAAGAGTAATATTGGAACAATCTAATACGGAAGAATAATTTTAGAACAGCCTAATATGCTTCAAAAGTAAAGTTTCTCTTTTAATTATGAGCCTTAGTAAACTTCTAAATCTTTGTAATATATTCCATTACCTTATTTTACTTTTTTCTCTCTCAAGCACCATCCTGAAAGTGCTGTTTTAACTGCCTAGTTCAGGCTTCTTTAGCAGCTGCTTTGAACTGCTACACTAGCAAAAATATGTACACAGACACTATTTACCATAGTAGAAGCATGAAGGAAGGGGATGCTGGGAAAGTGTTTGTAAATAGTAATTCTTACTAGATCTGCAGTTCAAAGCAGCTACTAAAGGAAATTAAACTAAGTGGTTAAAACAGCACTTTCAGTATGGCGTTTGAATGAGAAACAATCAAAATAAAGTAATGAGGTATATCACAAAGATTTAGAACTTTGCAAAGTCTGATAATTAAATAAAGAAAAGGTTAGTTACTCTTGAAGCATATTAGACTGGCCGATCCCGCTGATGAGTGACCCACCATCTAATAACCATATTAAGTGGCTACAAAAATAGTCAGCATGGTACAGCCATGCACAGTTGGAATTGGTTCCAGATAAAAGTTAATACATCTGTTGTAATGAGAAGAACTCACGGGGGTTGCAGTAAGCGTGACGGGAGATTATTTGTAGGACATGAAAGCCATGTTTTATAGGAACAGATTTGGCAGTGGTGAAATGTGTGCCCTACAGATAGTTCCGTCTCGGCAGGAGGCCTCTGTGACTGGGTTTCTCTGTCAGGCTCCATGGCGAGGCAGAAGGGATGAAGCTGCCTATATATTAACTTGCGGGTTTTACTCTAGTCCGATTCCCAATCTCATATTTCACGATGTTCGAAGCCTTCTGGGCGCATTACAAGACTCTGCATTAATAAAGTCAATATATATCGCCTAACCATGCTGGAAAGTAAAGATCCCATTATGAGTCCTGACATTTACAAGACAAATGCCGACCGGTAGCTATTGTTCTGCAGTCCAATGTTGTCTTTATTTATTATCTGTCCGTAAGGTTGCATTAATTTTTTACGTTGAGCTACGGGGCTTTATCAGCCATTTTCTTTCTGGTGTATTTTGTAGGATAGTATGGAGCAGAAAGTTAGATATATTTTTCAAGGGAAACTTCACGTGACAAAACAAAAAGTTGGCAATTGTTTTGTATTTTGGTATTAACTAGTGAACAAATATATCTAATAGAATATCCATATGATAGTGGATGAGAAGATGGCAGCCAGTGGATACGATAACCAGATCTGTTGCCTCATCGTGTGTGTAAATCAATGGGGTCTGTCAGGTTCTTCCGTACTGTCAGCCATGTTTATACCAAAATTCGTGCCAAGTTATAAAATTTAGTAAAATAGCTCTGAACACAGATGTGAACATAGCATAAGGCTTGTGTAACCAAATCAATTTGATTGTGCCGACTCTGGTGGAGTTTTTAGGCACACTAGAGGTAGTCACGACCTTAAAGGGATTGATCTGGACTGTGATATTGATGACTTGTCATTAGAAGCAGATCTGTATCCAGTTTTTGAGAAAGCACCAATTGGTAAAGAGGTGACCTCTGCCTACCATACACAAAGATTTTATCTTTGGGATAGGTTACCAATATCAGATCGACGTGGATTCAACACCCAGCACCCTCACCGATCAGCTGATTTAAGCTTCATCAGTAGCTGGATATAGACTGTCTACAAATACAGAGCAGCATCACTCCATATTCCTGAGTACTGGAACTCAGCTCTGATTCACTTTACTAGGTCATAAACAGAGCCCTAGACAACCCCCTGTAAAGAATTTTTTATATATAATATATATATGATACCATAACCCCAGGATTTTGTACATAGCATTATTACTGTGATGCAGATCTGTATACAGTTTTCGAGCAGGCAACATTTGGTAGATAGTTGATCTGTTCCAGACCAAAGCCACCACCAACTGTAAATGTCTGGTTACAGGGTAATGCCAATAAGTTAATACGATATGAAAATGAATGCAGGCTTAAGCCATAGAATAAAAATTTACATCCTCCCCCATTTACCCCAGGCCTCGATTTTGTTTATAGAAAAAATAGGGGAGATCTAAAAAGAATCATTATTTCTAAAAACTCTAAGGACAGTAAAGGATATATTGTAGCCCTGAAGATAAGACTGTTATGTGTTTTGTAACCTCACAGAGTGGATCATGAGTTCACTACAGTGGATGATTGTTCACCGCCGGCTCCTGACTTACACTGAGCTTATTGACTTAAGGAAATCTGCGAAACGCTTCGTTCTTAAGACCCACGAATGTTGTGATACTGTTTGTTAT
Source organism: Anomaloglossus baeobatrachus (assembly GCF_048569485.1). Lineage (NCBI taxonomy): Eukaryota > Metazoa > Chordata > Amphibia > Anura > Aromobatidae > Anomaloglossus > Anomaloglossus baeobatrachus. The sequence goes on along the minus strand of NC_134364.1, from coordinate 89,975,883 downwards.
TGTGCATTGGGAACAAAGCGTGAACCACGAGGCTCCCCGGTTGGAGTCTTTGAGCTCCTTGTGATCTTATTTTTATGTCTGTAACTGTTTTGTTTCAAAATTTTATTGTTTTCTCTTATTTTTCCCATTTACAAACATTGAAAATTCTAAGTGATCCTCCAAAATTTTGACTTTGTACCTAACAATGTAATCAGTTAAACAAAAAAAAAAGTTAGTCCCCACCCTCTTTTGATCGATCGTTTTTTCGATCTTTAAATTGATCAGGATTTTCTATTCGTTTTGTCTCCCTTCCAGATGTTGTCACCGCCTCGGGAAGTACAGACATAGAAGGTGACTCTTCTTATGGTAACTTTCTTGTCCTCTTCTATTTCCAAACCTTCTGTCATTCTTTCCCTGCCTATATCCCATCATTTCCAATGCTTTCTGCCTCACGTTGATCACATGGTTTTTCACCAAAAATTTTATGACGCAAAATGGGTATGAAACAATCATAAACAAAATCCGTTTGGCCAAACTGGTCATGGTTTTCTAGTTGAACTCTTGTGAATGCTGCAGGTCATCAGAAGCAAAAACGTTGTACCTTAGTGCTTTTAACTCATTTCCAAAATGTAACCAGCCTGCTATCACTCACACCATAGACTGTTTTCCTAGTCTAAAGGGTGGTTTACACGCAGGCAACATCGCTACCGATATATCGTCGGGGTCACGTCATTAGTGACGCACATCCGGCGCCGTTAGCGACATCGCAGCGTGTGATACCTAGGAGCGACGATCAACGAGCGCAAAAACGTGAAAAATCGTTGCTCGTTGACACGTCGTTCATTTCCTTAATATCGTTGCTGCTGCAGGTACGATGTTGTTCGTCGTTCCTGCGGCAGCACACATCGCTATGTGTGACACCGCAGGAACAATGAACATCTCCTTACCTGCGTCCACCGGCAATGAGGAAGGAAGGAGGTGGGCGGCATGTTCCAGCCGCTCATCTCCGCCCCTCCTCTGCTATTGGACGGCTGCCGTGTGACATCGCTGTGACGCCGCAAGAACCTCCCCCTTAGAAAGGAGGCGGATCACCGGCCAGAGCGACGTCGCAGGGAAGGTAAGTATGCGTGACGGGTGTTAGCGATGTTGTGCGCCACGGACAGCGATTTGCCTGTGACGCACAACCGACGGGGGCGGTTACGCTCGCTAGCGATGTCGGTACCGATATCGCAGCGTGTAAAGTACCCTTTAGGCCTTATGTACATGGTGGCATCATAATAAGGTTCCCATCGAAATCTACAGGCCTATACTGTATGTAGATTTTATTGTCCATGAGAAACATATACATGTTGCCTGAGAAGTTCCAGACCTCCGAGTCTGTGAATAAGGGCCAGGATTGGTTTATAATGGCCAGTGGTTTTGGCTTATTAGAACCTTATTGATAAAATTTGTGAAAAAATTGTAAATTCACCCCAAAAAAATATTTACTAAAAGTTTTCAATTCAAATAAAAAGAGAAATGAGGGTGATTTTATTATTATACAGTCTCAATAACAGAAATTGTAAGAACAAGGAATGAAAAAGTTGGTTGACTTTTTAACAAAAAATGTATCTTTTTAACTTTTAACTTTTTTTCTGAGGGGGAGAGTTACATTTTGGCATTCTCTTCTGAAACTGCTAATGAGATGCCTTTTAGTCAGTGTCTCATGTGACAAATCCCTTGTCTTCCTTACCGGCACTAACATTTTTTAGCATTATCAGCCTATTACCGCCTGTCCATGTAAATTAAGCCTCAAGAGAAATGTTCGGACAGTGTCAGGATAAGAAAAAAGAAAGACATTTTAATTAGGTCTTAATATTTTTTTTTAACTTGATAAAAAAAAATGCAGAAGAATTAATTTGTGAACCCGTGGCATTTTACTGAAACCAGGATTGTTTCAGTGGGAAGAGCAGGCGATGTCGATGTATTACAGTGAGGATTAGACGAGATGGTATATCATTAATTTAACAGCGGGTCCCATCTTGTATCTTTAAGACGTTTTGCTTTAAGCTCGGATTTGTCACTCCAGAGAGAGGTGTTTGTCAGATGGAAAGATTTACTGAAGTGTGACATACATAGGGAGAGAGAAAAAAAAACATCCATCAGATCAGTGGAAAGTTACCAAAACGGAATGAAAGTCAATGTTTAACCCCCGGCAACAGAAAACCCAGCAGGGGAGGGAGATTTCTAATTTACAGAATATGTTCCTTAACTCGGAAGAAAATACAGATTTCAATTTTTTTTATCTGTACTCTTAGCAAGTTTTTTTGCTTTTTACTTTATACTTTGTTGTTCTTTTTTTTTTTTTTTTTTAAATTCTCTTCTATTTAAATCAGGAGTTGGTTAAAATACATACAGTAATGTAACATGTCTGAATGATGTACAGTGTCATCACTGATATCTAATAGTGAGCACAAATTGGAAAAATTGAAAAAATCTTAAAAATATAATCAAATTTTACTGCTAATCTAATTTGTAAAATAATATATTTACAATTAAGGAATCAGATTAAATAAAATACCTAAGAATTTGCAATATTGTAATTGCAATATTGTTTTAACTAAACCGTTGTATCATAACTAAAGATTCTATATAAAAACCCCACAAAAAACAACATGGATGGAGGGCATAAATGGAAAATGGTAGAGGTAAACCATATCTGCATTTAAAATATATGTAATATATATATTGGGATGACATTTAATTTGTGACATTGAATCAGTCCACTTAAAGGGTAAAAAGTCTAAAATCATTTCAAGTCGTAAAGAAAATACCTAGGTTTTTCTGTTATAGTTATATGGGGCACTCACTGCGAGTGGAAGAAAAGCGATTCTGACACCTAAATAGGAAAGGGTTCTTTACAGTTAGAGCGGTCAGACTGTGGAATACACTACCACAAGAGGTTGTAATGGCAGATACTATAACAGCTTTTAAAAAAGGGCTGGATGATTTCCTCAGTACACAAAACATTGTTGGTTATAAATGACTTAGTGACTAAATGTAGAACTGGTGGAGGAAGGTTGAACTAGATGGACCTAGGTCTTTTTTCAACCTAAGTAACTATGTAACTATGTAAAAAAAAAAAAATCTTTAAAAAGTGCAGAGGATTAAGTAAATAACGTTTTACATCCATATGTTCCATTATTATTGTGGCATTTTGAATCCAAAGCATCTCTGCCATCTTGTGACCAAACAAGGTGAAAGCAGCTTAGACTTATGGTACTGTACACACTGCTTTTTCTTAATTTATATTCCCGCATAGTCGCAGACAAATTGTAAATTACACTAAAATCTTTGAAAAAAATTACATTTTGGGGCTACTGCTACTTTAAGAGAAGAGCATCTCGTATAGCATAGGAATATGCTTATAATGTAAGTGTCTATTTGCATTTGTTGATTAATGTCGAGACCATTGTAAAGTGGGGGCTCTAGCAATGTCCCAATATCTGCACTGGCCATATGTTTCCATGCATTACTTTATAATATGGTGCAAATAACAATACAATAGGCCTGTTAGGAAAAGGGGCTGGGCTTTTGAATCAAATAAAAAATCAAATCTTTATTTTTATATGGCGCTTACATATTCCGCAGCGCTTTACATACATCAGCAACACTGTCCCCATTGGGGCTCACAATCTAAAGTCCCTATCTGTATGTTTTTGGAGTGTGGGAGGAAACCGGAGTACCCGGAGGAAACCCACGCAAACATGGGGAGAACATACAAAGTCCTTGCAGATGGTGTCCTTGGTGGGATTTGAACCCAGGACCCCAGCGCTGCAAGACTGCTGTGCTAACCACTGAGCCACCGTACAGCCAATCTAGACAGTAAATTTTGATCTCAGATGTCCCAATATAAGATATAACAAAACAACTGGCAACACAGACAGACAGACAGTGAAGTGTGGGAGGAAAGCCATGCAAACACGGGAATAACAACTCCTTGCAGATGGTGTTTTTGGTGGAATTTGAACCCAGGACCCCAGCACTGCAAGACTGCTAACCACTGAGCCACCGTGCCATGGAGATTATACATCTTTCTGGTCCATTTTTCCAATCAGTATTGATCACAATCATTAATAAGTATAATATTTGACTCGCTAGTATTAATTGCAGCACATTTAGCCCATTTGCACCATATTATTTAATGACCCTTTAAATGAGCTCAATATCCTGGTAGCCCTTTCAATAGAACATTCATTATTCTTTTGTCTCCTCTTACACTGGGTTACTTAACTGTTGAGCCACATTGAATGGTGATTTGTAATTGTCACATTAACCAGATCCCCAACCCCACCACCGCTTTTTCCCCCACCGCTCCGTTCACCCAATGATCTGCACCTTATTCACCACTATTAATGATATTGCCTTTGCCTATGTTTTATTATGTTTTATTTCTTGCTGGTAATGCAGGGAAAGTCCCGCCCAGCAGAGACAACTCCATTGCCATTGTTGCCTCCCTTGGGGATGTGACTCACCCAGGCTGGCCTCACTACGCCCCGCCAGGCGTGACATCAGACGGTTACTACCAACGTTCTGCCTGGCAAAATCTAAAAACCCAGGGTAAGAGGGATATTCGTTCTTTGCAGCCCTAGGCTCTTGGTAGATGAATTAACGTAGACATGTGAATGCTACAGGTTAGTCCTGGCTTGCACCCACAAAGCTACATTCCCTTCCTCAGCCACATCCCTCCCATCCATCATGGCGTAACATCTGCTTTATCCATCGTGTCCTGTTAGATGCCTCGCGGCTATAAGCGTGTTAATGGCAGACAGTGCATGGACCTTGCATGAGACTGCAAAGCTCTCGTTACATCTGATAATTGTATTTGTGTTGTAATTTATCTAATTCATCAAGTTTTATTTCTAGAAGACATCACGAATCTAAAGTGAGTCATAGAGACGTAGGGAGCGCCAATAGTTGTTTTTTTTTCGCCTAGAGGAACTGAATTCTTAACTCTATTGTATTGCAGAGAAAGACCGATGCTAGTGTTCCATATATATAGGAAACTGCCCCAAAAATGTACCTTCTCCTTCTTAAAAGGGATATTACTTGAAATGATTTGTCTTTGTTACTTAATTTACATAATAGACCCCTGGGAAGAGTTTTCAGAAGTGACCACTCCTAGATGTTTACTGCTTATCCCTACAGTTGTCCTTTTTTTTTTTTTTTTTTACCATAAGTCACAGATCATCTCTGCTATATTCTCCTACTAAAGCAACTTCTTCTGGAACCATAAAAGGTACTAGCAAATAGAGAGGTGGAGGTCTGACAACAATTTAAGAAACTGTTCTCTGTAACTTCTGGTACTACAAATCTACTTAATCCAGGGATCGTTAGACATTTACTCCAGGGGCTGGTAGACCTCCACTTCCTAAGGAGCTCAGAATAGCCAATTTTGAGGCTGAAAGCTTCAACCAAGGTCAATCTTTAGGGCCTGAATAGAGTTCCACTTTGATAACGCACATACCACAATTGGGAAAGTCTTCAAGCTTCCATTTTTGAGCCATAAATGATCTACAAACAGAAGAAAAGGTCCAGTTTTTGACCAGCAGAAATAGGTGTGGAGGTCTAAGAAGAATCTGATAAACTGTTCTGTGTCTCTATTTCTTTGAACTCCAAGAGATAGTATACTTAAGGAAGCCCAATGAAAATATAAAGGCTCTAGATAAAGTCAAGCCGCTAGGTTCTTCGTAAAGTTCTCCTTTTTAAATGTGGTTTTCTCCAACATGGGGCAATAGGAACTGTTGGGAAAGTCCTCAAATTTCATTATTGGCTTTATAACCTATATGTATACTCAAGACAAGGTTGAGCTTTTGAGAGGTGTCGAAGTCTAAGACGGGCTTTGCACACTACAACATCGCAGGTGCGATGTCGGTGGGGTCAAATTGAAAGTGACGCACATCCGGCATCGCATGCGACATCGCAGTGTGTAAAGCCTAGATGATACGATTAACGAGCGCAAAAGCGTCGTAATCGTATCATCGGTGCAGCATCGGCGTAATCCATAATTACGCTGACGCGACGGTCCGATGTTGTTCCTCGCTCCTGCGGCAGCACACATCGCTGTGTGTGAAGTCGCAGGAGCGAGGAACATCTACTACCGGCGTCACAGCGGCTTCCGTAGGTTATGCGGAAGGAGGTGGGCGGGATGTTTACATCCTGCTCATCTCCGCCCCTCCGCTCCTATTTTCCGCCTGCCGTGTGACGTCGCAGTGACGCCACACGACCCGCCCCCTTAATAAGGAGGCGGGTCGCCGGCCAGAGCGACGGTCGCAGGACAGGTGAGTGCATGTGAAGCCGGCGTAGCGATAATTTTCGCTACGCCAGCTTTCACAAGATATTGTACCTGGGGTGGGGACTATCGCGTGCGACATCGCAGCATCGGCTTGCGATGTCGCAACGTGCAAAGCCCGCCTAACAACCATCAACAGAGAACATGTCCTCTGTCGTTTCTGGTTGTCAAAAACCTACTAAGAACTTCATAAACTAGTAATCCTTCCCGTCCTAAGAAATTTAAGGCAGCATATGATATAAGAGGTAGAAGACATTGCATATTCCAACTTGTCAAGCTATAGGTTCTTCGTAAAATTCTCCTTGAAATGTGGCTTTCTGTAATGTAAGGAAAATAGGGCAATTGGGAAAGTCCTCAAACCTCAATTCCAGGTTTTTAAAATATATATACATGAGAAAAGGTTCAGTTTTTGACCGATATAGGGAAATGTGGACACTTGATGTCATCAAAAAACCCCGTCTGTCACTGTCTGCTACTAAGAGCTCCTGGGACCAGTAGATTCGATCTTTCTCTCTTAAGACATCCAAGACCGTGAATTGTGAGAAGTAGAAGGCAGAGAAAAACTCCAGCCAAAACTTTAGATTCTGAGTTCCTTCTTAAGTATGGTATCCGCCAAAGTAGACAATAAGGCCCCTTTCACATTGCGTTTTTACTTACGTTCAGTGGTCCCGTCAGGGCATCCGTCCGAACCTCCCACTCCCCTGCAAAACGTGTTTTGCACGCATGCGCAGACGGGGCCATTGATTATAATGGAGCAGACTCCGTTAGCGTGTGCTCTGTCTTGCACCATTTTTGCACATATACGTTTTCTGCAGGCGGACACCCGAACGTAGTAGACTTCGTTTTGGTGTCCGCCTGCAGAAAACGTATATGCCCGAAAATGGTGCAAGACAGACCACACGCTAACGGAGTCTGCTCCATTATAGTCAATGGCCCCGTTGGCGCATGCGTCCGGAACACGTTTTGCAGGGTGGGGGAGGTTCAGACGGATTCCCCCGACAGAGCACACGCTAACGGAGTCTGCTCCATTGGCAAAAAAAATTGCCTCTCTCAATGAACATCAACCACTTTCTCCACTGCCAGCAAAGTAAATATAGAGTTAGCCTATTTATACCTGCCCTGGAGATACTGAACAAGTAGCTGACTCCGAAATGCATCAACCTCCAGCAAATATGGACAAAAATATAGAAAAATAAAAAAAAGTTCAATTATTCATAGATCTTGAAGTTGAGAAACAATTATCTCTTTCTTCGTCCCCGATCCTCACCTCAGCGTGAATTGGGTTAAAATAATTGATTCTAGAATAGGATACAAAGAAAATGCAATTTCCCGACACTTTCTGTAAAGGAAATTACTCCAAGAACGTCAAAGCTTTCGGTAAAAAAAGAAGTAACAATTCCAAGTGTGGAAAGATTAGAGGGAGCCATGGAGGAGTCGGTGTGTAATTATAAAAGTGGTGTATTAGTTTTTGTGATTGCCCTACCTGCTGTCATGGCTTTGAAGGAGAGAGCTCATTACCTCTCGGCAGCTGAGCACGCTCCGGTTTGATTGGCTCCCGCCTTTCATTCCATTACCGGCACTCGGCTCTCGCTAGTTTGAATGAAGTTGTCTCGGGTCTAGGGCTCAGCTCATGCCAGGCAGTCTTTAGGGATGAAGGCCGGTTACATTAGCTAACACAACAATGACTGAGACTTTTTTTTTGGAGGTTTGAATGGCACATTGCATAGATTTTTCGAGCTCCTTGATGTTTGATGCAACTCCGCAGCTTCGTCTTTTACCAAAAAGAAATTCTTTGGTCTCTTTTGCGACACAAGACATAGAGGAAAAGGTGGGACAATGCTTCTTAGAGGAGATGTTCAAAGACACCTCAGGTCACGAGGAGGAACAAGCTCAGTTTATTCGCATACTGAACCAAAATGTACAAGTTCGATGTCCCTTTTATCACTCAAAGTTCAATATATTGTTTAACAAAAAAAAAAAAAAGAGAAATCATGTTCCGATCCTTTGTCACCTGCAACTGATTTAACTAATTGTTTCATTGTGAACTTATGGAAAAAAATTAAGGTAGAATTTCGATAGATTTGACCCTAGTTATGTTAAAGTGGTTTAGACTAAACTTTGAAAGTTTCAATAATGTATGAACTCATTAAGTCAAATATAAAAGGATATTATGGCCTACCTGGAGTTGAGGAGGACAAGCAAATTTGCATAAGCAAATTGTGCAAATATAACAAATTCCAAATTGTGTTAGGATTCTGGGGCGGAAAAGCTTAAAGGTTTTATAATTATCACATGATCATAAGATTTTTATAAAGATCCCACATTCTGAATTGTCACCCCCATGAAATATTTTAATAGTTTTTTAGTTTAGTTGTTAGTTCCACATTAGGTCCATGTTCCCCCTTGTTCTGTTTTGGCTTTGAACATTGCGCTGCACAGAAACCCTGCGCTGAGACTGTACAGATAATTGGACCCTCGGCTGTTCCTTCGTCATTTGTTGTGTTTTCTTCCATTCTCAAAGGAGCAGACAAGGTTTTGAGAGTTTGTTTTTTTTCTTTACCTGAACAGAATTTTAAACTCAATTCTATGTTTTCTCGATAAACAACCTTTTGGTTTCTGTGACTGGAAGTTTGGAAAAAGTGCAGAGTCTTGGCTGCATTTTGAAAGAGTACTTGAATACTGAAAGTATAACAAAAAAATGAAGAACCACTTCAGACTGTAAGAGAGCCGAACCGCATTAGAGTGTTCTATAAAAGACTTATGGCTATTATTTTGGCTATAAATGTTCAGGGGAGCTTTTGTGGGTCGTGCTCTCAGATGGGGTGGCAACATGCTTTATGTTGGATGATGTGCAGTACACCTTGTGTGCACTTCCCAACTACAGCGTCTAAAAAATATCAGGACTTGGTTAAATGTCATACATTATCCAAATAATAGTGCCATACATGATCAAAAGGTTTCCTCACTGTATAGACTTTAAAGCCACCCCATGCTTAAATAACAATTTTTAAAAAATTTCGACTGATACGAATGCCAGAAGGTGGATTCTTGTCAGATTAAAAATAATAACCTACTACGATGTGAATACTACAGCTGCAGCACTAATAGATTTCTCCTTTCTCTTGAAGGTAAACATCAGGAGGTCATGGGAAAAGATTCTACCAAGACAGTCCACTTCACTTTCCTTATCGGATGTGTCTTTGTAGCATTTGTGGTTGGAGCAATCTTCTCTGGTCTCTTTGTGTCTTGCTACTGCAACCATATGTTCCAGAAAAACAAACACAATACTAAGGATCCAGAATCCAATCTTCAACGACCACTATCCCTGAGAAGTTTGGCCAAGATGAATGGGCTACTAGACAGTCAGTCCAAGGAAGGGATGATGGAAGCAACTTCTCCCAAACTCTATACCACTCTTCTTCACGGTGACAAAGAGCAACCAACAGAGACAACCAAAGCTGGAGGAAAGGAACACCCAGAGCTTCAGGGTCTTCCCACCCCAGAGTCCACGCCAGAGCTACCAATGAAGAATCTCAAAGCCTTCAAGAACCAATTGGAAAGAAACCAAAACTGTAATAATGCTAAAGCTATCCAAAGCAAGAGTCCTGTGTTTCATTTCCCTGTTTCAAACTCCCAAGTATTCCAGTTTCCTAGCACCGTGATCCTACCAAGCCCAATGCATGGATATGACCAACCTCTTTCTAGCTATGCAGATGATAAAAAGATACCCAACTCTGAAAGGGCTTTGATTCGTCATTCACAGTGTTATCTTCCAAAAGGTAGTGAAATGACCACTCTTGATGAACTTCTAAAACACCTTCCAGAAGGTGGAGGATCACCAAGAAAAATGTCAGGAATGATGGCATTAAGCCCACAAGCTGTGAGTCCTCATTCCCCTGTATCATTCATGAACAGAGTACAGCCCCAAATTCCTGACACTGAAAGTGCTCCTTACTATAGCTCCTCGACGCTTCCAAGAGACAGTCTGCCCAGGAGACTGGACATCCCACCAGATGTTACTCCTCAATTATGCTTAGAAAAACAATCCAGACACCCATCCCAGAGACATTCGCTATCCTCCGGGCACAAGCTCGTGAGCATAGGTCCAGGAGGGCCATTGGTTTCAAGGCAGCATAGCCTAGGACAAAGTAGCAGACAACATCCACCTCCTCTCCTTACAAGGATGCATTCAACAGGCACTCCAGTGCCTATGGATAGTCACAGTGTTTTTCTATCTCGCCAGCACAGCTACACAGAGCAAACCCCAATGCAGAGAAGTATGGTGAAAAGGACCCTATCCTTAAGACCAGAGATGTCCTCAAACCCCTTGTTCTTGCCATCTTCCCCAGTAAAGGAGGGAAACCAGTTTAAGTATTAATTATCACTTCTGGAAGTTATACCAAACAAAAGACTCTTTAAACTTCAGAAATGTGAAAACAGATGCTATGAAATTTGCCTTGGTGTTCTAAAACTCTTAAAAGAGTGCTTCAAAAACATCTATGTCAAGTCATCTCCAGCAAACAGGAATGTTGTGTGAAATGACTGGAGAGTGGTGGGAAGAGTTAAGATGGACTAAGCCACCAACACCCCATCAAAGATCATTATGTGAAGCCATGGTGGGACTCTGTTGGGAGGTAGACATCTGCTGTTCGTTTTTAAGTATTCTACCTAGCTACATTGTTTTCCTCTATTTGGAGAGCATGATCTGTTGCCGTCCAGTGACCTTTCGTTGGTCCATCAAAAGTTGACAGTATTGTGAGAGGCTGGCCATTGGAGTAACATCACAGATCATACCAAGCAACGGATCAATTGAATGGACTTTACCTGTGTCCCTGAGCCGTAAAATACCACTAATGAGGAACGTGTAAAGCAGAATGTTTTTGGATGCAGTTGGATACAACGAAAGGATACCTCAAGAGGAATAGATCAAATGTAAATTAATATATATATATATATATACATCCATGTGTGTGTATATATATAAAGATATAAATATATATTTCACAACATAACTCCATATAAAAGGAGGTTTAATACCCTACCGTGTAGGGGCAAGAACTCACTTCTATATTACTGAAAATGTATAGTTAAAAAGAAACTTATTGGGGAATAGATGTTGGTGCCTGAGGCAGGCTATAATGTGACCCTCCCACTTCCTTAAGATTAGGTAACAACGGTGGCCCACCATATAATGATTTTCTCATTTTATCAGTATCGCAAGTCAACTGTCTCGTTTCGGCTGTCCTAAAATCCCTGGTGACTTACTGTATATGAGCGCTATATATTCAAGATCAGGGTGATGTATGCCAGCCAAGGTATAAGCACTGTGTGCTCAAACTAAACGGGGCTCTGACCCACTGCCTCTTTTTGACGAGTGTCCGAACAGAGTTGGCCAAGACGTCAAGTTCCTTGAGAAGTGCGAGAGGTTCCTGGCCTTGCAGTTCTGCCTTTGTTTGAATCCAGTTAGCTCAATGGATAGTCTGTGTACATGTGTGCCTTATTTCAATCTAGTATTATGAACAGTTCGATTGTAGCAACACAAGTCTGTATTTATTTTGTCACGGAGTGGTTATCATCTTTTGGGTGCTTTTTGGGTGCTCCACTTGACACTGTTGGGACCTTCTCTACAGACAAGTTCTACATCTACAAAGACCTTCTCTACAGACAAGTTCAGGTCTTTGGGTGCTGTAGTGTCCGATTTAGTTTCCAGATTACCTTAGTTCTTTATTTTCATGTTTCTTGTCCGGAAAACCCAAATTTTTCATCAGTAAGTCCAATATGGCCTTGGTCACCCTTTCCCCACCAGAGGTCAAGTGAAGTTGGCCATAAACAAACCATCCTAAAAAGTTCAACCAAGTCTTTCAGCAAGGCCGTGTATACAATTGGGGCAAAAATGGGGCTTAAACTTCTTCCTCTACCTTGTGGATGGTGTGAAACCTGTTCATAGTTTTCCCTTTCTGCAAGTGCTATAATGTGAGCAAAAATTGAGAGGTCATATCTACAAGGCATTAGAAGAGGAGAGGATGCAGAAAACCAGCATGTGGTACTCCATTACCCCAAAGTCACTGGATTTTTGTTTTTTTCAATAAATGTATTTACACTAATCCAATTAATATTTTTGAAAGCACCACCCCTGTCAACAGGACGTTTTGAGTATTACTATGCAGCATCATCAAACCGGGTGTAACAATGCCACATCTGTCTCCAGATAACTAAACTGTTAAAATGAAGAAATTAGCAAAAACTGGGAAAAATAGAAAAACTTTTTGGCATTTATCCAGACAGAGATTGGCTGCTCGTCTTGTGCTAATTGATTTTTACATAAAATGTGAGATCTGAATTAATTATGTTACAAACTCTGAAAATTGCAGACGTGAACGCCGGCATTTTCCTTCTTTCCCAATTAAATCCCCGCAAAAACGTTGACACATACAACACTTGTAAGATGCTAACAAAAAAAATCACTGCCAATTCTTTTCTTTCAGTGTCTTCACCAGGCACGGTGACGCCAAGTAGACGAGAAGCTAAAAGGATCAGCTGCTTAGAGGGGTTGTCTTCATCTGTTGAGCCTCTTAGGGCGGCTTTGCACGTTGCAACATCGCACGTGCGATGTCGGTGGGGCCAAATCGAAAGTGACGCACATACGGCGTCACTTTCGACATCGTTGTGGGTAAATCCTAGATGATACGATTAACGAGCGCAAAAGCGTCGTTATCGTATCATCGGTGCAGGCTCTGACTTTTTCATAATTACGCTGCCGCGACAGGTGCAATGCTGTTCCTCGTTCCTGCGACAGCACACATCGCTGTGTGTAAAGCCGCAGGAGCGAGGAACATCTCCTTACCTGCCGCCGGCGGCTATACGGAAGGAAGGAGGTGGGCGGGATGTTTACGTCCCGCTCATCTCCGCCCCTCCGCCGCTATTGGCCGCCTGCCGTGTGACGTCGACTCGCTATGACGCCGCACGACCCACCCCCTTAGGAAGGAGGCGGGTCGCCGGCCAGAGCGACGGTCGCAGGGCAGGTGAGTGCATGTGAAGCTGGCGTAGCGATAATTTTCGCTATGCCAGCTATCACAAGATATCGTACTTGCAACGGGGGCGGTGACTATCGCGTGCGACATCGCAGCATCGGCTTGCGATCTCGCAACGTGCAAAGCCCGCCTTAGTTCAATAGTCAAATTCTGAAGGAAAAATTTAATACAACACACTGAGAATTTAAATGAATGTCCAACTGTGTAATATATTGACAAAACGGACCAAACCGAGCGAACCCCAATAGGGTGTATGGGAAAAAAAGTTTTCCCGTCACAAGGACGTTTTGGGATTATTTTTCATGAATTTAGCAAAGAAAAACTAACTAAAGTAATTTTAAAAATTTTCAAAAACATCCAAGTTTTCCCTGTGAATGGGGTTTAGATTACACCCTAGTGTCATCAATATGATCAAAAATCCCTGTGACTTCACCCGGAAGATCTACTCAAAATGTACCAAACCGAAAGAGTAATTATGTTAGGTAGTCCCTGGTGGTAAAACAAGCGGTGGCCGCTAATTTGTTGGTGATTTCATCCTGATATGCCAGCCTTTTTTTTATTTCTTTTCCCGTTTGTACCGGGGTGTTAAGTTAATGAATTGTTATCCAACTGTTTTTGATCATGAGACTAAAGATGGCAGCACCATGCAAGGTATCCTCCCCCTCAGAAGATCTTTCAATTAATCAGATAAAGATTAATGTCTACGGCAGGTTCCTGAATTGTTCACCCTTACACACAATTGCACCCTTCACCCCTTATAATAAATGTATAAAAGTCCGACTCTCTGGACTGAACGACCCGTTGTCCCTCTGTATTGACTGACATCATCTGCATTTTTATAAAGACAGTGAATGTAAAATTTGTAAAAAAAAAATAAAAAAAATAATAAAAAAAATTATAATAATTAAAAAAAAGAAAAAAGAATAATGTTTGCTGTCATCTTTTTCCAGCATAGGTAATGCACTGTAGAGTGTAGTGCTAAATTAGGCAGTGATGGTACAAGGGAGTAGAATAAGAAAACCATCTAAAACTATAACTACTATAATACTGCCCCCTATGTACAAGAATATACAGTGCTGGCCAAAAGTATTGGCACCCCTGCAATTCTGTCAGATAATACTCAGTTTCTTCTTGAAAATGATTGCAATCACAAATTCTTTGGTTTTATTATCTTCATTTATTTTGCTTGCAATGAAAAAACACTAAAGAGAATGAAACAAAAATCAAATCATTAATCATTTCACACAAAACTCCAAAAATGGGCCAGACAAAAGTATTGACACCCGTAGCCTAATACTTGGTTGCACAACCTTTAGCCAAAATAACTGTGAACAACTGCTTCCGGTAACCATCAATGAGTTTCTTACAACGCTCTGCTGGAATTTTAGACCATTCTTCTTTGGCAAACTGCTCCAGGTCCCTGAGATGTGAAGGGTGCCTTCTCCAAACTGCCATTTTGAGATCTCTCCACAGGTGTTCTATGGAGTTCAGGTCTGGACTCATTGCTGGCCACTTTAGTAGTCTCCAGTGCTTTCTATCAAACCATTTTCTAGTGCTTTTTGAAGTTTGTTTTGGGTCATTCTCCTGCTGGAAGACCCATGACCTCTGAGGAAGACCCAGCTTTCTCACACTGGGCCCTACATTATGCTGCAAAATTTGTTGGTAGTCTTCAGACTTCATAATGCCATGCACACGGACAAGCAGACCAGTGCCAGAGGCAGCAAAGCAACCCCAAAACATCAGGGAACCTCCGCCATGTTTGACTGTAGGGACCGTGTTCTTTTCTTTGAATGCCTCTTTTTTTTCCTGTAAAATCTATGTTGAGGGCTTTTCCCAAAAAGCTCTACTTTTGTCTCATCTGACCAGAGAACATTCTTCCAAAACGTTTTAGGCTTTCTCATCTAAATTTTGGCAAACTCCAGCCTGGCTTTTTTATGTCTCGGGCTAAGAAGTGGGGTCTTTCTGGGTATCCTACCATACAGTCCCTTTTCATTCAGACGCCGTCGGATAGTACGTGTTGACACTGTTGTACCCTCGGACTGCAGGGCAGCTTGGATTTTAGTCGAGGTTCTTTATCCACCATCCGCACAATCTTGCGTTGAAATCTCTCGTCAATTTTTCTTTTCCTTCCACATCTAGGGAGCTTAGCCACAGTGCCATGGGCTTTAAACTTCTTGATGACACTGCGCACCGTAGACACAGGAACTTTTAGGTCTTTGGAGATGGACTTGTAGCCTTGAGATTGCTCATGCTTCCTCACAATTTGGATTCTCAAGTCCTCAGACAGTTTGGTCTTCTTTCTTTTCTCCATGCTCAATGTGGTACACACAAGACACAGGACAGAGATTGAGTCAACTTTAATCCATGTCAACTGGCTGCAAGTGTGATTTAGTTATTGCCACCACCTGTTAGGTGCCACAGGTAAGTTACAGGTGCTGTTATTACACAAATTAGAGAAGCATCACATGATTTTTCAAACAGTTCCAATACTTTTGTCCACCCCCTTTTTATGTTTGGTGTGGAATTATATCCAATTTGGCTTTATGACAAATTTATTTTTTTTATTTCATTGAAGACAAATTAAATGAAGACAATAATACCAAAGTATTTGTGATTGCAATCATTTTCAAGAAGAAACTGAGTATTATCTGACAGAATTGCAGGGGTGACAATACTTTTGGCCAGCACTGTAACTACTAGAATACTGCCCCCCTATATACAAGAATATACAGTTAGGTCCAGAAATATTTGGACAGTGACACAATTTTCGCGAGTTGGGCTCTGCATGCCACCACATTGGATTTGAAATGAAACCTCTACAACAGAATTCAAGTGCAGATTGTAACGTTTAATTTGAAGGTTTGAACAAAAATATCTGATAGAAATTGTAGGAATTGTACACATTTCTTTACAAACACTCCACATTTTAGGAGGTCAAAAGTAATTTGACAAATAAACCAAACCCAAACAAAATATTTTTATTTTCAATATTTTGTTGCGAGTCCTTTGGAGGCAATCACTGCCTTAAGTCTGGAACCCATGGACATCACCAAACGCTGGGTTTCCTCCTTCTTTATGCTTTGCCAGGCCTTTACAGCCGCAGCCTTCAGGTCTTGCTTGTTTGTGGGTCTTTCCGTCTTAAGTCTGGATTTGAGCAAGTGAAATGCATGCTCAATTGGGTTAAGATCTGGTGATTGACTTGGCCATTGCAGAATGTTCCACTTTTTTGCACTCATGAACTCCTGGGTAGCTTTGGCTGTATGCTTGGGGTCATTGTCCATCTGTACTATGAAGCGCCGTCCGATCAACTTTGCAGCATTTGGCTGAATCTGGGCTGAAAGTATATCCCGGTACACTTCAGAATTCATCCGGCTACTCTTGTCTGCTGTTATGTCATCAATAAACACAAGTGACCCAGTGCCATTGAAAGCCATGCATGCCCATGCCATCACGTTGCCTCCACCATGTTTTACAGAGGATGTGGTGTGCCTTGGATCATGTGCCGTTCCCTTTCTTCTCCAAACTTTTTTCTTCCCATCATTCTGGTACAGGTTGATCTTTGTCTCATCTGTCCATAGAATACTTTTCCAGAACTGAGCTGGCTTCATGAGGTGTTTTTCAGCAAATTTAACTCTGGCCTGTCTATTTTTGGAATTGATGAATGGTTTGCATCTAGATGTGAACCCTTTGTATTTACTTTCATGGAGTCTTCTCTTTACTGTTGACTTAGAGACAGATACACCTACTTCACTGAGAGTGTTCTGGACTTCAGTTGATGTTGTGAACGGGTTCTTCTTCACCAAAGAAAGTATGCGGCGATCATCCACCACTGTTGTCATCCGTGGACGCCCAGGCCTTTTTGAGTTCCCAAGCTCACCAGTCAATTCCTTTTTTCTCAGAATGTACCCGACTGTTGATTTTGCTACTCCAAGCATGTCTGCTATCTCTCTGATGGATTTTTTCTTTTTTTTCAGCCTCAGGATGTTCTGCTTCACCTCAATTGAGAGTTCCTTAGACCGCATGTTGTCTGGTCACAGCAACAGCTTCCAAATGCAAAACCACACACCTGTAATCAACCCCAGACCTTTTAACTACTTCATTGATTACAGGTTAACGAGGGAGACGCCTTCAGAGTTAATTGCAGCCCTTAGAGTCCCTTGTCCAATTACTTTTGGTCCCTTGAAAAAGAGGAGGCTATGCATTACAGAGCTATGATTCCTAAACCCTTTCTCCGATTTGGATGTGAAAACTCTCATATTGCAGCTGGGAGTGTGCACTTTCAGCCCATATTATATATATAATTGTATTTCTGAACATGTTTTTGTAAACAGCTAAAATAACAAAACTTGTGTCACTGTCCAAATATTTCTGGCCCTGACTGTAGCTACTATAATACTGCCCCTATGTATAAGAATATGACTACTATAATACTGCCCCTATGTGCAAGAATATAACTACTATAATACTGCTCCTATGTACAAGAATATAGCTACTATAATACTGCCCCCTATGTACAAGACTATAACTACTATAATACTGACCCCTATGTACAAGCATATAACTACTATAATACTGCTCCTATGTACAAGAATATATTTACTATAATGCTGCCCCCTACGTAGAAGAATATAACTACTATAATACTGCCCCTATGTACAAGAATATATTTACTATAATACTGCCCCCTATGTACAAGAATACAGCTACTATAATACTGCACCTATGGTGAAGAATATGAAAAAGGATTGTATGATGATAAACTAGTTTACGTTCTATTATTTCATCTTGGTTTCTTCATATTTAACAAATCCGGACACTTGACATATACAAATCTCATTATGTAATTATTCTTCCTCTGGTAATTATTGTACCTATAAACACTATTTCTCTAGGGGTATAGCACCATTAATTCTGTTTTTATATGCACAGAGTCTTGATTACTGTGATTATAAATTCTGCATACAATTAATGGATTTTTGTCACATGATGCAATGGTAGAAGGGTCGAATTCCAATTAGACAGAACCTCCTGCATACTAAGCAGTGTATTCCCCTAGGAACCTCCCTTATCTCTACCCATCACGTATTAGGCAGGAATGGGTTAGTATGCAGCAGTGGAGAGCTCCAATCAATCTCCATCTAGCATTTTTATGTGGTTTATTACTAGCAGATTATGAAATATATTCTGTTTTAGGTCACATGAGTAATTTGGTGAGATTCTCCAACCAACAGGAGCAGCTCTCTGATTGGAGGGTCGAACAGCTCAAAGGGTACTACCTAGAGTTTAGTAAAAAGATTCCCAGGAGCCAGTGCAACAGCTTTATTGGTGGTCCACCAGACCAGAGCCCTACAGACCTCCTTCTGCCATCCCCAATGCATCTTCTGATTAGAAGGCTACCATGGATGTGGAGGTTCTCAGGGATCGGGTCTAACAGCCACGGTGTGACAACATGGCCACTTGACCTGTGTCTTGCAAATCTTTATGCTCTGCTCTAGAACTACCCTTTTTATTATTCTAAGCTGTCTACATTTGCTTTAAGGTACCGTCACACATAACGAGATCGCTAGCGAGATCGCAGCTGAGTCACGGTTTCCGTGACGCAGTAGCGATCCCGTTAGCGATCTTGTTATGTGTGACACCTACCAGCGATCATGCCCCTGCTGTGAGATCGCTAGTCGTTGCAGAATGGTCCAGGCCATTTTCTTCAAAGGCGATGTCCTGCTGGGCAGGACACATCGCTGTGTTTGACACTGTGTGACAGGGTCAAAGTGACTGCTGAGATCGTTATACAGGTCGCTACTGCGATCTGTATTGTTCCTGCATCGCTGGTAAGATTTGACTGTGTGACATCTCACCTGCGACCTCCCAGCGACTTACCAGCGATCCCTATCAGGTCACATCGTTTTCAGGATCGCTGGTAAGTCGTTGTGTGTGACTGGGCCTTTAGGTGACAAAGGTGGTGAAACCTGGTGGTCCTTTAGTTAATTAAAGTTTTATTAGACTTATAACAATACAGATATAAATGGAACAATCATACATTTACCAAAATCAGATTACAAATTTTGTGACAATGATCAGAAAGATGTTCCGCAACGTTATAGTCCTACACCAGAATTGAAGCATTAAGGAGAAAGGAGGAGGAAATTTAGAGGATAGAACTAAAAGAAAGTGAGAGAAGATATGGAAAGGAGAAAGAGGGGAAAAAAGAAAAGTCCAGAATAAAGGAAAGTACTAGAAATAAGGGGAGAACATGAGGCCAACAAGGACCCACAGGGACGACTGACTACCTTCTGGTGAATTTAATATTTGGCTCACATGTGGGGGTCGAATCCCATCAAGCCACAACAACATGTCAGGAGAATCTTGAAATAATATCCAAAGTGTCCAAACTTCCAGGAATCTCTCTGAACCCCCATAGTCTGTCCCGATAGATCTGCCATCCTACAGATGATATTAAGCTCATCAACAAGTTCCGCACGAGACTGCACCCTATTCTGTTTCCAAAAACATGGGATTAATCTTCTGACAGCTGATAAAATATGTCTAAGTTCTTGTATTTTGATATGGAAAAGTTGCATAAAGATAGTAAAGCTAGTTCTGGGTCGGACTCACTTTTGACGTTGAAAGTTTGTTAATATGATCAAAACCCGCGCTCTAGAGGTTTTTAATAAGAGGACAAGACCACCATATACGAAGATAGGTACCTCTATGATGTTCACATCTCCAGCAAGTGTCTGGAACTCCAGGGAAAATGTTATTAATAGAGGTCGGGCATCTATACCATCTCGAGAGAATTTTATAGCTCCTCTCCTGGGTCAGGGAAGATCTAGAGGATTTGTGAGAGAAAAGCAAGATTTTTGTACATTCTTCTTCTGATAGCTATCTTCCAAAATCAGCCTCCCATCTAGTAAAGAAAGGCAACTGAAAGCCAACTCCCCTACGAGCTTCGAGGAAGATTCTGTATAATAATGAGACCGTGTGAATCGGTAGGTCACTTCCCATTCACAGGGATTCAAAAGAGGTAAACGATCTAAAAAGCGCACAGAGGGTGTACAGATCTAATGAAGCTTCTAATTTGCCCATATAAGAGCCAGATCGCAGTTTGAGACAGAGGGTCAGAGACCATGGCTGACAATGGAAGGATCCTAGTCGAATCTATGTAATTAATCACAATCGGGTAATTCGATTTCCTTCTGTGTAAGAAGGAAGTCCTATTAATTCCTACTGGAAACTCTGGGTTATCATACAGTGGGGGTCATTGGTTTCGGGACTGATGAGATATGCAAAGCTTCCGGGCTGAGCCTCATAAACTTTATTAGGTTTTGTATCAGAACCGGGGGGATCCAGACTCGCCTCACCTGCTGTAGCAGACCAGAGCCGCGCCACCGGCTCTAGCCCTGATCTAGCTCGCTCCATGTCAACCCATTTTTTTCGACCTCTCCCATGGAACAGGTCCAAAACACATGTTCTTAAAGAGGAGATTATAGAGGCGGAGATCTGGGAGGCCTGCCCAACAGTTCCCATAGTCCTCGTGAGGGTTAGGTATGAAATGCGAGGGTGCCTGCCTAACCAAATAAATTTATTTATCATGGCCTTTAGGCGTGAAAAGTAAGAGGCCGGCAACCATAACGGGATGGTTTGGTAGACATACAAAAGTCTTGGGAGAAGGTCCATTTTAATGGTATTGATCCTACTGAACCAGGACAGCGAAAGGCAAGTCCATCTCTCTATGTCCTGCTCCACAGTCATCAATAATCTTACATGGTTTAAAGTGTACAATTTAGAGGGCTCCAAGTGTATCTTAACTCCTAAGTAAGGGGTACTTCACACACAGCGAGATCGCTACTGAGATCGCTGCTGAGTCACGTTTTTTGTGACCTCATTAGCGATCTCGCTGTGTGTGACACTGAGCAGCGATCTGGCCCCTGCTGTGAGATCGCTGCTCGTTACACACAGCCCTGGTTCGTTTTTTTATTGTTGCTCTCCCGCTGATAAGCACACATCGCTGTGTGTGACAGCGAGAGAGCAACAATCCTGAATTTGCAGGGAGCAGGAGCCGGCGTCTGACAACCTGCGGTAAGCTGTAACTAAGGTAAACATTGGGTAACCAAGGTGGTTACCCGATATTTACCTTCGTTACCAGCCTCCGCAGCTCTCACGCTGCCAGTGCCGGCTCCTGCTCCCTGCACACGCTAAGTTAAGCGATGTGAGCTGGTAACTAAGGTAAACATCGGGTAACCATACCCGATGTTTACCTTAGTTACCAGTGTCCGCAGCTTCCAGACGCCGGCTCCGTGCAAGCGCAGCGTCGCTTGCACGTCGCTGCTGGCTGGGGGCTGGTCACTGGTCGCTGGTGAGATCTGCCTGTTTGACAGCTCACCAGCGACCATGTAGCGATGCAGCAGCGATCCTGATCAGGTCAGATCGCTGGTCGGATCGCTGCTGCATCGCTAAAGTGTGAAGGTACCCTAAGTCAGGTGATTGTCCTGCCATAGAAAAGGTAATGAAGATCTGAGATGATTAGTCTCTGTGGAGGGCAGAGAGATATTTAGGATTTCTGATTTTGTAGAATTCATTTTAAAATTACATAAATATTCAAATCTCTTAAGTTCAGATACTAAATTTGGGATGGTGATAGTTGGGGATGTAATATAAACGAGAAGGTAGTCTGCAAATAAATTTGTTTTGTGTTCCTCACCTACGATGGATATCCCTTTAATAGAAGGATTATTCCTCAGGGCCACAGCCAGGGGCCATAGATAATACATATAAGAGAGGGGAAAGTAGAAACCCCTGCCTAGTGCCATTTCGGATCCAGAAAGGGGAGGACAAAGAATCATTCACCTGCACCGATGGAAGGCCATAGAGGGAGAATATCCGCCTTAACATCATCTCCCCAAGTCCCAGTTTACAGAGAACTTGAAACATGTAATCCCAGTGCACTTTGTCGAAGGCTTTTTCAGCATCCATTTCAGTTTTCTCCTCCGAGCTCAGTCAACCAAGGAGACAATTCTGATGACATTGTCTTTGGCCTCCCTTCCCTGAGCGAAACCCACCTGGTCCGAGTCACTCACCAATGGAAGGAGGGCCTTTAACCAGTTTGAAATTAATTTGGGATAAAGTTTAACTTTGAATGAGTGATCTTGGTCTGTAACTGCTGCATAAAGCAGGGTCCTTCCCTGGTTTTAAGATAACAGTTATATGAGCCATCAACACCTGGGGGGGCGAGGGACATCCAGAGGAAATAGAATAAGTTACTGAAAGGAGAAGAGGACTCAATTCCTCTGTCAGAGGCTTATAAAAACCTACTCCAAATCCATCAGGTCCAGGGCTCTTGCCCAACTTAGCGTCTCTGATCACCTCCACCACCTCCTCAAGCGAGAAGTCTTTCTCCATTTCTGACAGAACATTGTCAGGAATCCTAGGGAGCTTATGATGGGATAAATATTGTCTTATCTTGTCGATGGGAGGGGGTAAGGTCATCAAAGTGGTCCTTAAGATTATAAAGAGACTCATAATAGCTCCTAAAACAAAACTGGCCGTGATGTCACGGTCGCTATGAACTATCGTCCCTGAAGGATCTAGAATACTGGAAATGTACGTGTTAAAGTTCTGGGGGATGCAAGGCTCTTGATAATAAGTTTCCACTTTTGTCGCCTAGTCGATAGAAACGACCCCTAGTTCGTTCCCTCAGACTCCGCGACTTTTGATCTAGTAGGGCCAACAATGTTAGAGAGTTGGGCGGATACCTGTGGTGATAAGTTTTGTTTATGTTGACTCTCTTGGGAGGAAATGTTTGATAAAAGATTTTTAATCTTCGCCGCTCTCTTTCGTTTAAGACGAGTTCCATGTGAGATCAAGACCCCCCTCAGAGTACACTTCAAAGCCTCCCATTTAGTAGGAGGGGCCATGGTGTCATCTTCATTATCTGACATAAAATTTCTTATAGTGTTCTTAATTTCTGCCAGGCATACAGAGTCCTGAAGAAGGTTGTCATTCAGGCGCCAGATATATCCTGGTCCCTGGCAAGGACCCAGCTGTAGGGTGAAGTAAACAGGGGCATGATCCTACCATAGGGCCAAACCCACCTCCGCATCCACCTGCATGTCCAATAGGGAGCGTGAAATTAAGAAGAGATCTATTCTGCTATACAGTGTATATACTGGGGAGTAGAACATGTATTCTCTATCATCAGGATGTAATACCCTCCAGACATCCACCAGTCTCATGTCTTGCATAAGTCTCCAAAGCCTCCGAGCATATCAGATAGGATAAGATGTCCTACCTGAGGAGACATCCATTGAAGAGAGGTGAGAGGTAAATTGAAGTCTCCACCCAGGGTTACAGGAGAGCCCGCAAATCCCTCGAGCTGGTGCAGACATTTTAGATAGAATCTTCACTGCCACTGGTTTGGACTGTAAATGTTCGCCACTACGAAAGTGCGTGATGCCCAGGACACCTGCAGGAAAATAAAACGCCTAATAAAATTAGTGCGAAAGAGCGATTCCTGCAGGAGCAAAATAGAGACTCGAGTTTGTGACACGAATATGTGATCTGTCTCTTTTTCTCAGGAACGTTAAATCCCTTAACATTGAGGGAACAAAATTTGACCTTACCCATTTGGATAGACGTATTGAGCTGGGATAAAATATATCAGCCATCCCATATAGGTGAGTGGGGGGATAGAAAGGTACAGGTTAAGAAAGGAAAGAAAACAAGAGAGATGAGAAAGACACCAGTAGGAAATAGAGGCCCTATTTGCCATTGGTGTAGTTTATAGGCAGAACCAGCCAACTGTTGCACTGGAGGGGAGGTGGAGAAACCAACTACCGATTTGGCCTCTCCCTCCCGTCCTGGACCGAACTTTATGCATATTAAATGTAATTTCAAATAAAGTAGTAATAATGATAGTTATAGTAATGAAAATACTTATAATAATGATGAACGCCGCCTTGAGCCAATCTATATAATGCATAACATAGGCATAGTCACAGATGTAGAAGTACCTAGAAGGAGGCAAAAACTCTTTTAACTATATGTCAGACATCTTAAAAGTCGCCCACTATGGACTTATAGAAGTGTGGACCAGATTCAACTGATAGTGTTAAGCTATGGAAGAGAACTGTGAAAAAAAAGATGCTTAAAGGGACAATAAAAAAAGGAAAACCACAATTATTCTCATGCTTAAATTTTCACTTTCTGGTGGAGTACCAGACCCTTTAAGGCAAATTTGGACATCCGTCCCAAATGTAAAAGGCTTCTATTGCTTCAGGGGTTTCCCATTTGCGCCTGGGGACTTCCGCTTGATCTGTACCAACGAACCGTGATCTAGCCAGGAGGGCCCACTGGTAGCTGGGGAGGCCTGGGCTACTTAGGGAGGGCAATCAAGGGGAGGTCGAAGGTACTCAGAAAGGAGGCCAAGTCTCCCAGGCCCCAGAATGAGAATGTCTTCTCATCTTTGCTGTCAGTCAGGGAAAAGGGGTATCACCAACGATAGGGTATGTCCTTTTCTTTCAAGCAGGAAAAGAGAGGTCTGAGCGCTCTTCTCAGCTGCAGGGTACGCCTAGCCAGGTCGGGCAGCAGTATGACTTGAGAGTCCATAAAGTGAAAGGGGCCCTTTCCCCTGGCCGCCGCCATGATCTTCTCCTTTTCTTTAAAAAAGTGTACCCTGCAAATAATGTCCCTGGGTCGAGGTCCTAAAGCCCTGTGGATTCTGTCTAGCTCGATGGAGATGGACTCTGGTTTCTCCAGAACCTGGGAGTACCGCTTCTGGGCCGCCTGTTCCAGGTCACGTGGAAGGACTTTTTCTGGTAAGCCACGTATGCGGATATTATTTTGCCTGTTGCGATTTTCAAAGTCCTCCATTCCCGCTGCCATATCCTCCAGTCTAGCTGAATTACTTAATATAATCTCTCTGTGAGCCTGTTGCTCCTTTTGTGTATCAGCCTGTGAGGTTTCTACTTCCTCTATTCTGGAGGTGAACTCCATTTTCAAAGTGTGGAGCTCCTTTTTGTATGAGCGTTCCAGCCTCTCTATGTATGTATCCCTCCAGGTCATCTTTGGTGGGCAGTGTTTGCAAGAGCTTACTTAGTTCAGCTGACGTGAGCTCACCGCCGCCTCCGGATTTATCCCCCCGGGACTTCATACTCTCACCAGCAGTTGCTTCTGGAGTCTGCATCTCTCCCTGTGAAGCGTGGCCTGCTCCCTCAGCCGGCGCAATCTTGCCTCGCGCGTGTCTGGGCGGCAGGGGAGCTTCAGAGCTCAGGAAACGTTCCATGGGAAGCTGGGATCCCTCAGCGGCAACACCGGGTCTGGAGGATTTCTTGGCCTTGCCCATGTGGTAGAATCACGGCAGTAAGTATTGTGAGCCGGTCTCTGGTGACGGGCTTAGGGGAGAGCCCGTTATCTGAGCGTCTTACTCGGCCATCGGCAAGCTCCGCCCCCCAAGCTGGTGGTCCTTTAGTCAATGGTCAGGTGATATTAAATGGACGTGTTTACTTGGTCAATCGGTGAAACCTAAGGAAAGTTAAAGACTTCGGTACAGGAAACCTGAGCCCTTATTGGTCTAAGATCTTGATAGTGCTCCATGGTAGTCATGGAAGTTGAAAAACAGGACTGAATATTGTCCAGTTGTCAACCGCTATGGTCCAACTGCTGGATGCAGATTGGTAGGTCACCCCAGTATTGTCAGGAACTTAGGTTTGGCTAAAATTTGGGTTATGTGTCTTCTTTGAAGTCCACTTCCTATATGGGGTTCTCTCCATATCTTATGTGTAGAGTTTTCCAGAGGATAGATTATTATTATTATTTATTTTTATAGCGCCATTCATTCCATGGCGCTTTAGAGTGAAAGAGGGTATACATACAACAATCATTAACAGTACATAACAGACTGGTATAGGAGGAGAGAGGACCCTGCCCGTGAGGGCTCACAGTCTATAGGGAATGGGTGATGGTACAATAGGTAAGGACAGAGCTGGTTGCGCAGTGGTGTACTGGACTGAGGGTTATTGTAGGTTGTAGGCTTGTTGGAAGAGATGGGTCTTGAGGTTCCTCTTGAAGCTTTCCACGGTAGGGGAGAGTCTGATATGCTGTGGTAGAGCGTTCCAGAGTATGGGGGAGGCACGGGAGAAATCTTGTACGCGATTGTGGGAAGAGGAGATAAGAGAGGAGTAGAGAAGGAGATCTTGTGAGGATCTGAGGTTGCGTGCGGGTAGGTATCGGGAGACTAGGTCACAGATGTAAGGAGGAGACAGGTTGTGGATGGCTTTGTATGTCATGGTTAATGTTTGATGTTAGATGATACATTTGTAGGTAGGTGGACTTCTACATGGACATTTGTCCACTATTGATAGTCCTGACTCGCCTTCAATAACTGGAGGTATGTTACGAGAACCATTTAGAGTAACTATGAAGGATGCCTTCCGGTGCATTTTGTAGCTATAAGCCTCTCCAGCCCGGTAGTTATGTGACACAGGATTACATGGATTCACCAGAAGGTTTTGAAGTGATTTTCAATGTTGCCTGGAGAAGATCAATGGTAATAGAAAAACCAGTGAATGAGGAAATTGACTTATGTTGCAAATATACAGTAAAATCTTCAATTATTACCAGACTAAAAGCTGGAGTAACCTTAATAAATCCATACGCACCCATGAAGCTTGAAGAAGCTAATTTGCTAATCATCCAACTTACAGAATAGCACAATCATCTTCTTGCTAGTTTTCTGTATAAAGGTCTTTTATGATATTAGGTTATGGTTGATTTGTTGATGCCATTAAAACATAAATAGGAAAAGCTGCAGAAAATGCTTAAATGTGGACACGCTGAACTGTAGTTTGAACATCAAGATTCGGGGGGTGGATACAATTAACCGAAAACATCACTATTTCTTCAGGTCATCCTTGTAAGCAGTCAAGGGAGCTTACATATAGGAGACTGTTTAAGTGGGGGTCTTACCCTATAGAGATATGTCTAGGTTTTTCATTTTGTTACGAAACATATTGTACCTTGGCTACTTGGGATGTGTGTGCCCATCAAATGTCTTATCAATCTATCAGAGTTGTTTTTCGATGTGGCAAACAATGGCGGTCACCTGGAAGAGCTTTTTTATAGGTGTACGGGTATCCAAATATAGATTCTCCAATACACATTCCCCATTCGATGGCTTCTTTTAGAGCTCACAGGGTTGTCCCAAAGATCTGAATAAAATGGTCACAATACCTCCTAGCCATAAGCGGGTGATTGCCAACTCTTCGGGAATATCTGGGAAGCTCTTGAGAAAATCATGACCTTTTAGATAAGCTAGCCAATCTCTCGAATGCCACAAAAGCTACTGAGCTGCTCGGACAACCTTGAGTCAACCATGTAGGAGTCAAACTCACTGCCCCTAGATTATAAGTTTCTTTGTGTGAGACAACCTCTTTAACTTTTTGAGTTAACATTACATTGACTTAAGGTGGTGTCACACATAGCGACGCAGCAGCGATCACGACCAGCGATCTGACCTTATCAGGATCGCTGCTGCGTCGTTACATAGTCGCTGGTGAGTTGTCAAACAGGCAGATCTCACCAGTGACCAGTGACCAGCCCCCAGCTAGCAGCGACGCATGGAAGCGTAACTAAGGTAAATATCAGGTAACCAAGGAAAGCACTTCGATTGGTTACCCGATATTTACCTTAGTTACTAGCGTCCGCCGCTCTCACGCTGCCAGTGCCGGCTCCCTGTTCCCTGCACTCCTAGCCAGAGTGCACATCGGGTTAATTACCCGATGTGTACTCCAGCTACGTGTGCAGGGAGCCGGCACTGGCAGCATGAGAGCACACCGCTTAGCGCTGGCTCCCTGCACTCCTAGCCAGAGTACACATCGGGTTAATTACCCGATGTGTACTCCAGTTACGTATGCAGGGAGCAGGGAGTCGGCACTGGCAGTGTGAGAGCGGCGGACGCTAGTAACTAAGGTAAATATCGGGTACCCAAGGAAAGGTCTTCTTGGTTACCCGATGTTTACCGTGGTTACAGCTTACCGCAGGCTGTCAGATGCCGGCTCCCTGCTCGCTTTAGTTCGTCGCTCTCTCGCTGTCACACACAGCGATGTGTGCTTCACAGCGGGAGAGCAATGTCCAAAAAATGAAGCAGGACATTCAGCAACGACCGGAGACCTCACAGCAGGGGCCGGGTCGTTGCTGGATGTCACACCCAGCGACAGCGACGGGACGTCGCAGCTGCGTTACAGAAAATGGTGACTTAGCAGCGAAGTCGTTGTCGTCGTCGCTATGTGTGACATCACCTTTAGGCTAGGTTCACATTTCCGATGTTTATGATCAGTCACAATCCGCCGCTCTGATAAACAACGTAATCCGTTTGGCAGATTCCATTGTTCCCCATAGACTTGTATGAGCGGCGTATTGCGACTGATGCCCTTGCGTTGCATCCGCCGCTCGACTAATCAGTTGTGGAACGACTGACTGTCGGGTGGCAGGAATGCAGCATGTAACGTTTTTTGAGCAGCGGAATCGTTTTGTTTTCACTGCACATGCTCAAATCTTGTGTTTAATCATTCAAATGAATGTCTCTCTCAGCGGCCGAATGATCAGCTGATTGCTCGGCGGCCGGCTTCTGTGAGCGATCAGCTGATCTCCCGGCCGCTGGCTTTTGAGAGCGATCAGCTGATCGTTCACAATAGCTGGCCGATCAGCTGATCGTTCACAGAAGCTGGCCGCTGGGCGATCATCTGAGCACTCTCAAAAGCCGGCGGCCGGGAGATCAGCTGATCGCTCTCAGAAGCCGGCGGACAGCTATTGTGAATGATCAGCTGATCGTTCTCTCTCATTTTAAAACGGAATCCGCTTTATCATAACAATGAATTCCAATTCTTGTCATCCACATCAGTCACAAGTGTCAAGCAATGCATGTGACTGATGCAAAACAGCGGAAATGTGAACCTAGCCTGAGTCGGAATCTGATAGCAGACTTACGTTTGTGTTTCCCAGTCTTTTTCTCCACGAGATGCATAGCATTCGAGACAACCGGTTGCAAAGCCATTTTTCTCCTGTCTACCTTGACGTAAGCAATTAAGTCTAATATCTTATTATAAGCACTAGTTTTTATGTTACGAGATAAAGGAAACAAGCTGCAGAAGACATCTTAATATGCAGATTAAGATATAAAAACTAAGTCTAAAGAGCAAGGAGAAACAATGAGATTCAGCCAGAAACCATTTTATAGGTCAAATATCCATAGTCCGTGCGAGAAATAATCAACTTTATATCCCCCCGGCCTCAGTGTCCTGCTTTCCATCTCCTGCAATCTAATTCTCTTCTATTTTTCAATCATGGTTCCTATCAAGCGGCATGAATACGGAACAGTTGTTTCTGTGGAGGTGTGAATATATTCATGAAAGGAAAGCAAATGAGAAAGATATTGGCAAGTTCAAGAGATGGCTTCTCTTCTGGGAGCCGTCACTTCTCTAGGAGCTGGACATCAATGAAAGGAAACTTAAGAGGCACTTTAATGCCAGTCTGCTGCAGGAAAAGGACCCTGAATGAGTTTGATTTCTAAGGCAAAGTCTCAAGATTTAGTTATTTTAATAAACACAAGGGCCGGTGAAATGTCAAAATCGAGAGCAGTAAATAAAGTTGTAGAAGAAGAAAGTAGACAAAAATCTTGTTCAGGTTAACACCGGCATAATTTAGGCTGTACGTGAGCATAGTCTATTTTACCAAGCTGGTATCACTTAAATTTTATTAACCTCTTGATTGTAGGTAGTTTATTAACGGCACATTATCAAAAAAATCTGTGCCCTCCTATCTTTAGTTTTCCAGTACTGTTTCTACCTTGTGACTTGTGGCTGTTATCTCTGCTCTACCCTATCCTGGTTCTTCCCTTTCGTGACCTTGGCCTATAGGTTGTTGTTTTCTACGTCTCTGTGGTGACCTCTCTTTTTCTTGGTCCTGTGGCCTTTTTCTCGCCATACATTTTGCTCTGTTTTTCTCATAGTTTGACTCTATGGGTGGGCAGTCTTCGAAGAAACAGTTCCATCCTTGTCCATGGACCTGGTATAATAATGTTTCACAATCAAGTTCACGAAGGAAGAAAAGATGGAATTACGCCAGCCATTTTGCAAATTTCTTATCTATCGGGTTCCTGAATTGCATTTTCATGATCGTTTTCCCTGTCAAAATTTAGGAACAAATCACAAATACTCCCTTATATGTTATTTTGGATAACTTTTCTTGATTTTTTATTGAGTTTCTGAGTATAAGGCTGGGGCCACACGAGCATTACTATGAGTGTAAGCTGAGTATCTTCCCACTGTGATGCGATCCTGCAATCGCAGCACAGCTGCGGAGGAAAAGGCGGCCACTGCGGGGGAGAGGGAGGGACTAATCTCCCTATTTCCTCCATTGTTAGCTGATGCATATATCGCACTGCAATCTGGTGTCATGTGAATGCAGTGTGATGTTTCTCTCGCACCCATAAACTTGTATGCAAAAACAAGGAAAAACACGCCAATTTAACGCTAATAGTAATATATCCGCTGCTACAAGGCAATCACCCAATAATCTCGCTCCTTACCAGGACGAGATTTCACCGTCAGAGAAATACCAAAGGAGAAAAAAAAAGTCCAGCGAGCAGGCAAAAAATTGAAAAAACATTTATTGAAAATATTAAAAATTTAGAACATAGCAGTAGCGGAATAATAATCTGACAGTGTCAGAAATTATAAACAGCTATGCGTTTCGGTTGAGGAGCCTTCTTCTGAGGTCCTACAAAATATGACCTACGAAGTTCAGAGTGGTCGAGGCCTACTTGGAAGCTGAGGTTTGGGTGATCCGTGTACCTTTTTGAGGCTCAAAGTCAAAAAGCATACCTCAAAGACAGGTGTAGTATCTACTGAGTGATAGAAACATGACGGTACAGATGCTTATCCAATTAATCTCTTATCAGATATGTTCTTTCTCAGAAGCAGGATCTACTAGGCTCAACTAGGCTAAGAGATGGCATCTCGTAAACAAGATGGCCGTCGGAGTACAACAAGTCCACCTAAATGGCTTCAGAATTGTAAGGGTAAATGTGTCTCTCAGGCTGAAACAAGCCGGTACGAGCCAGATCATCACGCCAATTCAGCTGAATAGGGCACGAGTGAGAGCGAAACAGCTGCGAGTCCCGCCGGTGGACACAAACAAGCGTAAAATATGGGGTATCACATGGCAGGGAGTCTAATCTCAGCCACAAGTGTCAGGCTGATGTCAGCCGTCACGAATGTCGCACATCTTGAAAGGACATCAGACGAAGGGGAAGGGGCCATACCGGTCTGTGCCAGCCGCGCGTTATCAATCTTTCTAAAGTGCAATCTCTGCCGTATTATAGACGAGACTGCCAGTCACTCCCATCTCCGAGAAGATCTGATTGATTTATGTTTACGGCTTGGTGGGTTCTTGTGTATTCGAGACCATGCAGGGAAAAATGATGACATCTTGTGGTACAAAATTCTATTGCGAGGCACAAAATATTATTTTGTGATTTCTCAAAGTACCGTCTGTGTCCTTATGAGTTTTGTACACATCAAATTCTTGTTTGGCCACAATGAGGGAATTACGAATTGAAGAGACACAGGTGGCATCAGTATGTCATACTTCTCCCATGTGTCCCCAGCTGTCTTCCTCATATACCATTTCTCCTTCATATCTCCAGACACTGGTACTGGTATATCTACATTCTGATCAAGCCTAGTTAGAAAACAAATCTAAAACCTGGGAGCCCGTAGGACTCAGCCAATGACTGGTCACAGATCCTTATTTCCACAGTCATCATGGTAGCCTTCATATTGTCACAATGGTCACAGCCACCATCTACTTCTTCAGCAGTCACAGCAACCCTCAAATTCCCCATCAGTCACAGGAGACCCCTTACTTCATGGGTATATTGTCAAGTTTCAGTAGACCACTACTTTCCAGGTGATCACAGTTGTCCTCTTATTCCAGCAGGCACAGCATTTCCTCTACTTCAACAGTGGTCACAAAAGCTATTCTTCTTCTCCAGTATTCACAGCACCTCCTTATTTATTTACACTACCCCAATAGTCACGCCAGTCTGCCAACTTTTTAGATACTTACAGTGGTCCTTTTCTAACCCAGTAGCCACTGCATTCTCCTACTTCATCAGCAGACACTTCAGCCCGCCTTCTTCTCCAGGGTTCACAGCAACCCTATAAGGCTAAGTTTACACAGGGCATCTTTTGCTGCGTTTTTGTGCATTTTTTAGGTCACAAAGATGCACCAAAATGCATGCATTTCCTTCTCCCAGCAAAGTCTATGAGATTTTGATTTTGCTGTCCACACTGGGCATCTTTTGTTGGCTGCCTCTTAGCTGCATTTTTGAAGATGCATCTGAGATGCAGCATATCAACTCTGCGTTTTTCCAGCGTTTTTGAGCCCTTCCAGTTAACAGATTTGAATTAAAAAAAACGTATTGTGGAAAACATGGTAAAAACGCGTCAAAACGCATTGCGTTTTTATGCGTTTTTGCCACTGTGCGTTTTCTGTGTCTTTTTTGGGATAAAAACGGTGCATCTTTGTGGTACAAAAAGATGCCGTGTTTGAACATACCCTTAGACCCCAGTAGTCACTGCAGTACCCGAACCTTCCAGCCAGGTAGTACTACCCCCAGTACTTATAGTAGCCCCCTACTTCTCAGGTGGTCACATTTGTCCCTTTGTTAATCCAACAGTCACAGTAGCTTCCCAACTTTATCAGTCAATTCAGTAGCCAGCCTTCTTCTTCCGTGTACACAGAATTTTCAGTAGTCACAGCAGTCTCCAAGCTTTCCAGATAGCGACAGTAGTCCCTCATAATAACCCAGTAGTCAAACATTTCTAGTGGTCACTGCAGATTCCCTACTTCTTAAGTAGTCACAGTAACCACCCTTCTCTCTCGATATTCTCATCAACCCCCTACTTTGCCAGTAGGCCCGGTAAACCCTTAAACCCCCATTAGTCAGAGCAGTCACCTAAAGTTCTAAATATTCATAGTGGTCCAGCTATAAGGTTCTCTATAAGGTACCTAACTTATAGTGTAATTCTTTCTAGAAAAAAAAACCCCAAACATTTCACATGAGGGAAAGAGCAGGGGGTGGGAAGGAATTGAAAGCTTCACATTGATCAAGGTGGAAATTATGGAAGGAATTACGATCCTGAAGCTCAGCGTGATTTATCTCTGGGGATTAATAAATATTAAATACCTCTTTACGGAGCTGCATGAATTACTGGCGTGACGGCCAGGCAGGATCCATACATCATTTGTTATTCTGAATGCTTCTGTCTAGTGTCCGGCCTGCTTAGAACAGCTTGTATCATTTACGTGAAGACCAGTTCACAATAAGAGCTCGGAGAAGTAGAGCCGTCAAAGGATGAGCAAAAGCTGGAATTGGCGAGCCAGCTGGGGTTTTGGGAGTCGAGGATACAAGGAGTCAGGTTGTGTTCCTGCTCTTGTGTGGAACGTAATCTGCATCTCGTTTTGAGATCATAATACACAAACACAAAGTTTCTTGTGATATCTATAATGTATAGGATACTTTTACATCCACAAAGGAGCGGAGATATGATTCTCTGTAGGGCAATGGATGGAAGACTCAGTGAGACGTGACATAAAAGCGAAAAATATCAATGTGCCGACAACTACCACCTCCGAAACCCCCATACACCTGAATGCTTGTCTCAGCTGACAGCTATTTTTGCCAAACCCCCCCATACACACGAGCGCCCAGCTCAGCAAACTACTACCTTTCCCACTGGAGTATCACTAATAGCAGCAGACCACGTGGCCGCCATGGGCCCATACCACGATTAAGTTAAAATATGTCTACCATGTGTGATGGAATCCTCAGACTGAAGGTAGGCCTGCCATATTTGTATGACTTATGTACCTCGCAATATTAATACTTTTTTCCATCAGAGCCAGATGGGCTATTTTGATCAGAGGACCCGTCTTCCAGCAAGAAACCTCTGCCGCCTTCATGTACACAAATGCTAGTCTGACTGTCTCTTAGTACCAGTGGGTTTTCTGAGCTCAAAGAGGCTTGTTTCCTTTCTGTAAGTGAGTTGGTAACACATATGCTAAGTGGGTATCTTGTATTTACAGCTCTCATGAGGGAGGGGGGCCAATCCTGACACAGGGGTTGGAAAAACATATCTGACTATTAAACTTTCATGCCAGAGGGCTATGTGGTGCCCATTATTCTGTATGGAGGGCTATGTGGGGGTCATTATTCTGTATGGAGGGCTATGTGGGGCCCATTATTCTGTATGGAGGGCTATGTGGGGCCCATTATTCTGTATGGAGGGCTATGTGGGGCACATTATTCTGTATGGAGGGCTATGTGGGGGTCATTATTCTGTATGGAGGGCTATGTGGGGCCCATTATTCTGTATGGAGGGCTATGTGGGGCCCATTATTCTGTATGGAGAGCTATGTGGGGCACATTATTCTGTATGGAGGGCTATGTGGGGGTCATTATTCTGTATGGAGGGCTATGTGGGGCCCATTATTCTGCATGGAGGGCTATGTGGGGCCCATTATCATACAGAATTATTCTGTATTGGAGGGCTATGTGGTGCACATACAACCTGTCTCCTCCTTACATTTGTGACCTAGTGTCCCGGTACCTACCTGCACGCAACCTCAGATCCTCACAAGATCTCCTTCTCTACTCCTCTCTTCTTCCCACAATTGCGTACAAGATTTCTCCCGTGCCTCCCCCATACTTTGGAACGCTCTACCTCAGCATATCAGACTCTCCCCTATCGTGGAAAGCTTCAAGAGGAATCTGAAGACCCATCTTTTCCAACAAGCCTACAACCTACAATAACCCTCAGTCCAGTACACCACTTCGCAACCAGCTCTGTCCTCACCTATTGTACCATCACCCATTCCCTGTAGACTGTGAGCCCTCGTGGGCAGGGTCCTCTCTCCTCCTATACCAGTCTGTTTTGTACTGTTAATGATTGTTGTACGTATACCCTCTTTCACTTGTAAAGCGCCATGGAATAAATGGCGCTATAATAATAAATAATAATAATAATTATTCTGTATGGAGGGCTATGTGGGGCCCATTATTCAGTATGGAGGACTATGTGAGGCACATTATTCTGTATGATGGGCTATGTGGGGCACATTATTCTGTATGATGAGCTATGTGGGGGCCATTATTCTGTATGATTGACTATGTTGTGCAC
The DNA here is from genome assembly GCF_048569485.1 of Anomaloglossus baeobatrachus. Lineage (NCBI taxonomy): Eukaryota > Metazoa > Chordata > Amphibia > Anura > Aromobatidae > Anomaloglossus > Anomaloglossus baeobatrachus. Next base: position 89,940,307 of record NC_134364.1, on the reverse strand, counting down.
ATTATTCTGTATGGAGGACTATGTAGGGCCCATTATTCTGTATGGAGGGCTATGTGGGGGTCATTTTTCTGTTTGAGGGCTATGGAGTCTTTGTTCTTTTAATTATTTTTTGTTAAGATGTTATCTATATGGTTAGCACAATCAGCAGTGTTTTCATTATTTAGTATTTTACTATTTTCCTAAGGCCCGCAACACACATCCGTGCCTCCGGTACGTGTTTGGTACGTTTTTGCACGTACCGGAGACACGGAGACCAATGTTACTCTATGGTAGATGGCACACACACGTAAAATCACACGGAACGTGTGTCCGTGTGGTAAGTACGTGTGTGCGGTTTTCTACATGGACTGCACACGGAGTATGTCCGTGTTCAGCACGTATCGTCTGTGTCCGTTTTTAATCAAAAAATCTGAAACACTTGTTACCAATCTATCAGGTCAATTGTAGTCCATTAATTCTGGCGCCAAACATACATTTCCCTTCTCATTTGCACGCCAGACGGCAGCTGGGCACCTGTCCTCTCACTGCAGGGGAACTTTGAGCTCAGAGAACACCACAGGTACTGATCATGGCGCCCAGAATCGATACAGAGAGGCTGATTGGGGAAGTAGAGAGGCATCCAGAGCTGTGGGACACACGTGATGATGGCTAACATGACAGGTTGATGGTGGAACGAGCATGGATGTCTGTGGCTGAACTAGTCTACCCCAGGAATGGATGGTCTCAATGCACCCCTGGAAGGAAAAATAGATATGGTGAGTACAGATATTTTCATTACTTCTGTCTTTACCTACATGTGCGCATGCTGTAGGCAGAATCTAGGCATATTTGTATACTTTGTTTGGCATTTATTAATGGGCCTGACTCATTTTGAGCTACACTGGAGACTCACAAACAGGATACTGTTGTTTTTTGGGCCTTTAAAGGGAACCTGTCAGCAGAAATTTCGCCAAAAACCTAAAGGATTCCCCCTCTGCAGCTCCTAGGCTGCATTCTAGAAAGGTCCCTGTTATAATTGTGCCCCATGTGAGACCAAAATAAAGACTTTATAAAGTGGTACCTTTTTGTATGCAGATTCTGTAAATGTGACACAGGGGCGGGCTGCCTGATGGCCGTTAGTCTGCCTCCTGCCGCTTTAGGCCGTCCCCCATCGCTGATTTCCATAGCTGTGGACGCCGCCCAGTGCTCCACAGGTCCCCGCGCATGCCCAGTGCTCATCTCTCGTGGATGAGCACTGTGCCCAGTGTCACCGCTGTTGACGTGCGCACAGGCTTTAGATTATGGGCGGTGCTGTGATGTTTATTACCAAGCAACCGCCCATAATCGCGGGACCCGCGCTTTCCCCCCTCGGTGTCCTTCGTTCTGCGCAAGCGCGGTGCTGCTGACCCCACGTCACCTCATTCCCATCTTGCCCTGAGGCAGGAAATAGATAGAAGGAGGTGATGTGGGGTCAGCAGCACCGCGCTTGCGCAGAACGAAGGACGCCGAGGGGGGAAAGCGCGGTCCCGCGATTATGGGCGGTTGCTTGGTAATAAACATCACAGCACCGCCCATAATCTAAAGCCTGCGCGCACGTCACCAGCGGTGACACTGGGCACAGTGCTCATCCACGAGAGATGAGCACTGGACATGCGCGGGGACCTGTGGAGCACTGGGCGGCGTCCACAGCTATGGAAATCAGCGATGGGGGACGGCCTAAAGCGGCAGGAGGCAGACTAACGGCCATCAGGCAGCCCGCCCCCGTGTCACATTTACAGAATCTGCATACAAAAAGGTACCACTTTATAAAGTCTTTATTTTGGTCTCACATGGGGCACAATAATAACAGGGACCTTTCTAGAATGCAGCCCAGGAGCTGCAGAGGGGGAATCTTTTAGGTTTTGGGCGAAATTTCTGCTGACAGGTTCCCTTTAAACTAATCCTTGTTGTTTTGTAGTAATGTCATCCTGTGTATATGGTCTGCAATGCACTTCATGCATGTACCAAAGGCATTTCAGGCTGGTCAAGCATCAATCAAACATGTGTTATTATGTTTTTTTGTTTTTTGTTTTTTTAGGCTTTTTAAAATGTGCTGTTAAGTGTCTATACATTAATCTTTTTTTGTTTTTTTTCATGCATTACCCTTGTTGCCACCATGTCTGTAATGGTAACAGTAATTTGTAGTTTGTAATGTACAAGATATGCGTAACATATGGCACTTCATGGGTTTATAGACATTTAGGCTCTCATGGCTTACTGATGGCATTTTCGTTTTTTTTTTGGCTATGTTTAAAGTGATAAATGATTATACATTGTTTTAATCTGTGTAAAGGTGAACTGGTTTACTTGGTCGGGTTAATTGTGTTATTATGTCACTATATGATTGTCATGGGTTGTAGTTTTAATCCACATGAATGTGTTAACCCAATTATTGAAATGTTTGCAAGACAAGATCTATGTGACTTTTTTAATGGAAAATAATTTGTTCATGATTTTGATATATTCTATTCTTTTTGGAAACAGTGGATCTTGTGAAATGCCGTTGGCGGTCTGCACGTGACCAGTTCAGAAGAGAATATAACCCAGTGCCAACCACAGCTGCCGCATCCAAAAAGAATAAATATGTCCATTATGCAAGACTCAGCTTCCTCATGCCCATTATGGAAGTACAAAAGTAAGTTTTAACCTTCATATCACATGGCGGTCTTTATTACAATGCACACAGTAATTATTTTTTTTTATTTACACATAAGTACAGAGGATAATCTAGAAGACAGGCACAGTCTAATACACAGATAATCTAGAAGGAGGCACAGTCAGCAGTCTTAACAGCTACAGCTACCTCTGCTTCCGAGATGGAGCCAACCTCCTACCAACCACCCACAATCCCCAACGCCAGCCAGCCAGACGCAGAAGAAATGTCATCTGATTTGGGTTTGGGAACAAGTCAATCCACTACTGTAATTCCAGGCCAGTCTACAGGTCAACAAAGTGGTCCATCACCAGTTCTTGCAGAGAGTAGTCCACAGCAACAAACAGGCCCACAGTCAAGAATAACAACTAATACCATGCGCACAATAACCCAATCTATCCGTGGTCGCAGACATAGGCATTTTGAAGATTTACGGTCCCTGCCTGAGATCATTGATACTAGAATAATACACATGATGAATTCACTGATACCAGAGAGTGATGGAGAGAGAGATTTTGCCTCTCACTTTCTCCCTCTCTTGCATTGGTCCAAGCTGATAGGCAGGACAGGCTAAGGGCGTCCTTAATAACACTAATATCTGCTACCCAGCGTGAGCCCGAACTTATATATTGTATTGAAGTGATTGAGCAATGGAGAGCTAATCCACGTGGCCCACACACAAACACAATCCAACAAATTGTGGAAACCCAAACAGATGAACATTACTCAAATTCACAACTAAATACTGTAGTGCAACAAACACATATACAGTGGCCTTCTTCTTCTATGGGAAGTGATGTACAAATGAGGCCAACAATTGTCCCACATCAAACAGGTACATTAATGATACAAAGGCCATCTCAACAGCCATCATTTAACCCACAAGGCCCACAAGAGACACCAATACAATCCTCTTTTAGCTATCCAAATAATGTTAGTAATGTTCACAGACTACCTCAAATGATTCAACAAACAACATCCTACCATGTTCCTAATAATCCACAACAACAATACTTTCAACATCAGCCTTACCCAACTAACTACACATACACACATACTCAGCCTCTTCAAACACATCAATATGTACCACCTACACTTGGTCTTCCATCTGCTCAAACAACTGCATCAATATTTGTTCCAAGTACAACAACTGTTACTAGTGGAAACACTGATCAGTCACTTACTACAACATCTAGTGTTGGGCAGCAAACATATTCAGTAGGTGTCAATGCAATGGAGACTACACAGGAAAGCATCACTAGCCTAGAGGATTTAGTTGACTCATAATTTGATAAAGTATGCATTGTTAAACATTTTGTTATGTTTTCAGGGTTATTGCTGGTCTCAAAACAGTTCAAAATGTTAAACATTAATCTTTATGCATAGGGTAATTTTTGTCATTATGTTTCCAAAAATTCAACAGAAAGTTAATCTATTGTAACGGGGGCAGGGGGCACCTCAGGGGGTGTAGTCGGGTCCCCTCGCCTTGTGGGCCGCAGGCTGAACCCCGGCCCGGCCGTTACTTGCAATACAGGTGTGTTGTTGGGGCAGAGTGTGGATGCATGGGGCCCATTCATGACAGCGTTCTTTCTGTGCTCTCCAGCTCCTTCTTCACTTTCAGGAAAGAGACAATTGCAGGCAGCAGATAAACCAAACACCGATTTATTAAACAAAGCTTCCATCTTTCTGTTTGCAGCAGGCTTACTTTAGTACGTTACAAGTTACAGGTCCTTTTCTACAAAAACGGTTTCCTTTTCTCTACGGGCACTTTCCTTTGCCTGCAGGGGACATACGTTAACCCCCTAGTAGCTGCGCTCTAACCCGGATTTACTGTAGGGCAGATCCAGCACACACTACCGGCTCTGGATAAGTTCTCACCTCTCCACTTCTTTGTCAGGGCACTAACCTTCGCCTGCAGGGGCCACTTGTTATCCTCCTGATAGCTGCACTCCACTCTAGTACACACCACCGGCTCCGGACTAGTCCCAACTCTTCCACCGTTTCTCATGGGTTTCCTCTGCTTTCTAGCCAAGAGTACTCACTCAGGCTGACTGCCTCGTCTCACTCCCACACTCTGCCCCGTCACCTCAGACCGAGCTTGCTCGCCTCTCACATCTCACTGCACACTGGACTCTGCATTCAGAACCCTTCCTTCCCCACCTAGGCTGCCCTGCCCCTTCCTTCCCTGCCACTGTTACCAGGGGAACCACTGCTCTACACTGGCACCTAGTGGGGAAACAGTTTATGACAGGTAACATTTTACCATCAACATTTACAATTTGCCACCATACTACTGTGGCGTCTTCAGGGGGGGAAAAACCACTCCTTCACTACCAGGGGTCCGACTACCCCTTACATTCCTCCCCTCTTTAACCTCAGCCTCCTGGCGAGGTTCGTACCTGCAAAACAACACATGTAGGAAAACACAATACTTAAAACACACAGACTGGCACACAAGTTTGGTGCCCGGAGTCCCTCCAGGGAAGCTCCCGGTCTTAGTCGCACATCTGCCCGGAGGCCCTCCTCAGGCGCTCCCGGTCTTAGCTGACCTTCTGCCCGGAGGCTATTTCCAAGCGCTCCCGGTCTTTGGGTGGGCAGAAAACAACAAGACAACAAGATTCCTTCTTAACAGTCACGGAAGGAGTCCACGCACAGTTCTGCATTAAGCTCCTCCCGGGTTCAGTACTTTTAACGTTACTGTAACTGGAAACATTCACCGGCTTTCAACAGTACCGGTTTTCAACGGCAAACAAATCACTCTCTTCCGGACGATTACCTCCTCACTGCGGGTGGTATGCACGCAGCCATTCGGCCCGCTGGGCCCTCACATGGTCGGAGAGGGACTGTCCAGGTAAGCGGGGTAGCCTACGAAACGGCTCATAACCCGGTGGCTCTGGTACTTCCTTCTCCAGTTCAGGCCCTTCAGCCTCCTGCGGGGGTGAGGGGGTAGCTGGACCGCAGTGGGCTGCCGACAACAACTACCGGGTGCGACACCATACTCTGATGTATCACCAGTAATGCCGATGCTTCTCTTGGCTTGTCTCCAGCCGTAGGTTCGGCGGCCGCTTTTGGCGCAACCGTCGGGGTACTCTTCAGCCCACAGGCTTCAGCGAGCGCTTGCTTATGCTGAGCGCGCCACGCTCTGTTCTCCATTCTGCTTGGTCCAGGTATTGGAGTTTGCTTCTTCTTCCAGTGGGGAAACAGTTTATGACAGGTAACATTTTACCATCAACATTTACAATTTGCCACCATACTACTGTGGCGTCTTCAGGGGGGGAAAAACCGCTCCTTCACTACCAGGGGTCCGACTAACCCTTACACTATCACTTCCTAAACATTACCGGCCTGTTAGAATGTTGCCTTGCTCTGGACATGGTGTTTAGTCAATCCATTAGACAAAACTGTGTTTAGTGGAGAATTGCACGCACATAAACTACTACAATAACATTCAAACACCTTTATTACTAAAAATCCAGCCACTATGCAGTATCTGCATATGGTCTGGTCCCATACGTGTATTCCAATAGTGTCAAACAAATCATGTTTGTGTGACATTTTTGCATAATACAGTATGGTGTTTTGTATGGGATTATCTCCCTGACAAAATTCTTTATAAAAAATAATAGAATACAGTGTGTTTTGCAAAAGAAAAAAGACATACATAGGTACAATAAGCAATCTGGACTACTTTTTTTTAAATAATTGTCAATATTTTTATTAGTCAGGTATATTCAGCAGTAATGTCACTGACAAAGCAATATTTACTAAGTTTTTAACAAAAAAACAACTCATAGTAGCTTATTGGTAGCACAAACACAACAATACAACAAAATAAACCAAAAAATATACCTATGTATGGTGATTTTCTCTTTTGTATTACATATGTGTTTGTAATTATGTAACCAAGATAACAAAATATATAACAATGTCAATTTTATACATGACTATGGCGATTTAAACTAAAATAATCTTTAAACTGATTCCTCACTTGTAGACCAGAAGATGACAAATTGGTTCTAATAGTACCATTATTTACAAATGGGGCTTTTAAAACAGGCAACTCTTCAATCTCTTCGTCATTGCTTTCATGTAATCTACAGTAATTATGTAACACTACTGTAGCTTTAATGACAGCCTTGACGGTGGTTGGTTGGAGTTGGATGATGGTTTGATAAATGCGCCATCTTGAGGCCAAAATGCCAAAGGCACGTTCAACATAGCAACGTGCTCTGGCCAAGTTGCTATTAAATTGGGCTTTTGATCTGTCCAGCACCCTTCTGGGATATGGACGCATCAAATGCCTAGACAAGGCAAACCCCTGATCTGCAACCATGACAAAAGGTATAGTAGGCCCATTAGTACCAGGCAATGGTCTTGGTGCAGGCAAACTTAAACAATCAGACATTAATCGTCTTGCTAAACGTGAGCTTCTGAAAATGCGCGCATCTGAGACACTGCTATAGGCCCCAATATCAGCAAAAACAAAGCAGTAGTTTGTATCTACCATTGCCAAAATAACTACAGAAAAAAACTTGTGAAAATTATAATATCTTGATGCAGAGTTAGGTGGCTTCTTCACTCTAATGTGCTTTCCGTCAATGGCGCCAATACAATTTGGAAAAGATGTTTTCTCCAAAAATTCGTCCGAAATGTGCATCTAATCCTGTGTTGTTGGCTGCTGCATGACATGATGCCTAAAGTCCCAGTCACACACAACGACTTACCAGCGATCCCGAAAACGATGTGACCTGATAGGGATCGCAGGTAAGTCGCTGGGAGGTTGCTGGTGAGATGTCACACAGTCAGATCTTACCAGCGATGCCGGAACAATACAGGTCGCAGTAGCGACCTGTATAACGATCTCAGCAGTCACTGACCCTGTCACACAGTGTCAAACACAGCGATGTGTCCTGCTCAGCAGGACATCGCCTTTGAAGAAAATGGCCGGGACCATTCTGCAACGACTAGAGATCTCACAGCAGGGGCCTGATCGCTGGTAAGTGTCACACATAAGATCGCTAACGGGATCGCTACTGCGTCACGGAAACCGTGACTCAGCTGCGATCTCGCTAGCGATCTCGTTATGTGTGACGTTACCTTAAGGGTCTCCCATAGCACAGTGCAGGTATGCAGGATTATCTTGCCTATTGTAGACCTTCCCAATAAGAATTCGAAATGTGACACTTTGGGCTACAATAAAAACATGGAGGAGGGTAAGAAAGATTTGCGGTGCTAGCTGCTATGTAACACCATTCCAGACATTTAGGGGGAACCCACACTTTCTAGAGGGCAGCCCCTCAGTGGAGTACGAAATTCTGGCCAAGCAAAAATGTCAGATGGCGGTGGATATGTTGGATTCCGGCTTTTCTTTACTAACTTTTGAGGAATCGAGACGCCGCTTTCCAGCATTCACACACAAACCTTTCTTATTCCTTCAAGCTCGTAGCTTGGCACTAAAAAATATTGCTCAAGGAGCAGGAGTAGGGCCAAGTAGAAAATTGGACACTTTTATCCGTAACTCTAGGACGCAGGCCACCTCCACTAGCCAGATATACTCGTTGCTACGTCCTCACTGGAACTGGGAGGAGGAGAGGGCGGGCCCGGCGAAATGGATAACAGAGTTCCCGGAATATGAGATAGCAGATATACTGGGAGCTACCCTGTCTCTAGTAAAATTAGTGCCATATGCTAGTTACACAGACAGGGCTTTGCGGGTCTTTCATAGGGCGTACATATCACCTCTGGTTGGGTCCAGAATGTCATCTACAATATACGCTTGCGCTAAGTGTGGTCTGGAAAAAGCTACACTATACCATCAGTTTTGGGAATGCACGCAAATTTTGAAACTGTGGAAACAAGTACATCTGAGAATTCAAACCACATACAAGATTAAATTCCAGTTAACCCCTCAATGGGCCATCTTTAATATCCTAGGGGAGACTCAGCAAAGTATCCCCAGGGGAACAAAGGCGGCACTTTCTATTTGGGCAGCGGCCACTAGGAAAAGCATTTTACACCAATGGATAAACTTGAATCCCCCAACTATGGCATTGGTTGACACAAAAATCAAATTTCTGTTTAAAATGGAAAGATTGGAGACTCTGACAAACAAGGAAAAATTGACCAGGAAATTTTTTGAAACATGGAGTCCATACATCCAGACACTCCCCATAGACACTAAAAAATAGTCTTAGATCACAATTTGAAAATACCTCATGGTACCTGCGAGAGGTCATTGGAGGGCACAACCCAATACCATAAAGATCTAGGTTTGGAGAGAGGACACACAGAGGTGGGGTGGGGGGAGGTCGGGAGGGGGTTTGGGATTCGAGGAGATACATTATCTGTAATTTTGTAGTTTAACATAATCATAATGTATTGTATTATATGATTATTGATTATATGTTTTTGTTATTAAAATCTAATAAAAAGAAGGTTAAAAAAAAAAAGAATTCGAAATGTAGACTGCTGATGGATTGCCCAGTTGCAAGGTAACTGAAATTAAAACAGAACAAGACATTACTTTGTGTAATCATTACAGTTTGTTTTCAATGCAAACTTTTGTGTCATGCAATGGCTGGCAACATACCGTATTTTTCGCTTTATAAGACACACTTTTGTTCCCCCAAACTTTGGGGGAAAGTAGGGGGTGCGTCTTATAAGCCGAATATACGGGGGGTATATATACATGTACACTGCAGGGTCCAGGGGAGGAGGGGGCGCTGTGCTGGGGGCAGGTGAAGCTGCGGCGGCAGCGTTTGATCTCCTGCTCCCGCTCATATAATATGCCCAGCCGCTATCCATCTCCGGTGGTGCTGAAATCGCACCGCAGTGAGGGGCTGGGGCAGCGGTGCATATTATATGTCTCTGCGCGCCCCTGTGATGGTACATGCCCCCCCTGTGTTAGATTTGGCCCCCATGCTGCTGCTCATTCTAAAATAAAAAAAACTTTACTTACTCCCTCCAGCGTTTCTCCCCGGTGTCCCTGCTTCCACTGTGATCAGGCAGGCAGAGATCTCAGTCTGCTGTGCCGATCACATGACCGCACTGAGAACCAGGAAGTGGAAGAACAGAAGCACGGAGCCAGACAGGAGGGAGCTCAGCGCTGGAGGAGGTAAGGAAAGAGGGTTTTATTTTACTATGGGCAGCAGCCTGGGGAAGATATCTTAGAAAAGGCCTTGGTCAACTGGGAGGGGAAGAAAAAATACAGGTGCTCGGAAAATATAAGTCCAGTAGATGTAGAGAATCCGGTCGGATTCTCTACATCTACTGGGGAAGATATCTAACACAGGGGGACTTGTGCGATCTATATAGGGGCCATGGGCAGCACCATGGGGGCGATATCTAACACAGGGGGACTTGTGCGATCTATATAGGGGCCATGAGCAGCACCATGGGGGCGATATCTAACACAGGGGGACTTGTGCGATCTATATAGGGGCCATGGGCAGCACCATGGGGGCGATATCTAACACAGGGGGACTTGTGCGATCTATATAGGGGCCATGGGCAGCACTATGGGGGCGATATCTAACACAGGGGGACTTGTGCGATCTATATAGGGGCCATGGGCAGCAGCATGGGGGCGCTATCTAACACAGGGAAACATGTGCAATCCATAGAGGACCATAGGCAGCACAGGGGAATGTATGCAATCCATAGGGGGCCATAGGCAGCACAGGGGAACATGTGCAATCCATAGGGAACCATAGGCAGCACAGGGGAATGTATGCAATCCATAGGGGGCCATAGGCAGCACAGGGGAATGTATGCAATCCATAGGGGGCCCTAAGCAGCACAGGGGAACGTGTGCCATCACAAGGGGGCTATATTCAATATAAGGGGGCCATATCCAGATTAAGGGGGCTAATTTTAGGATGGGGGGCTATGAGGGACATATACCCTATATGATTTGTTAGAGGGACACTGGCATTATAAGATGGACCCCATTTAACATTAAAAAAAAATTCTCTTTTCCTTCACCAAATTTGGGGGTGCGTCTTATAATCAGGTGCGTCTTATAAAGCGAAAAATACGGTACTCTGTATGACTATTATTTTATTGTTTTTGTGGTTAAAACATATTTGTTGATATTTACTTTCCATATTGGAAACAAAAACACTGATCTGTTTAACCCCATAGCGACGGCCTAACGTCTCAAGACGTCGGAAAAACAGGGTACTTATTCTGTTCCGACGTCTTGAGACGTCAGGCCGGAAAAACCCTGTAGCGCCCCCCAGTGACGAAAAATCTCGGGGGTTTCAGCTACCGGGGGTAGCTGAGACCCCCCAGATTATGAATCGGGGTGTTTTTTATGCACCCCGTTAATGCGATCGCCGGTATACACCGTATACCGGCGACAACATAAAAAAAAAAAAAATGGCTGGTAAAATCTATTTATTTCTCATCTGACGTGATCAAACATGTCAGATGAGAAATAAATGTGAGCCCTTAGTGCCCCCAAAGCCCCCGGTACCGGAGAAATCCATCCAACCCCCCCCCCCCCCTGGAAAATCCAAGATGGCGCCGACGCGCGCTGAAAACTCCCGCCGCCGCCGGCTCTGCATTCATTTCCCTCCGATCTGAAATGATCAAACATTTCAGATCGGAGGGAAATGTCCCCCTCCTGACCTCTCCTCCGGTACACCGGAGCTCTTTGGTCCCTGGAGCCCCCTCCAGTTCTTCAGAGCCCCCCTCCGGAGCGTGCAAGATGGCGCCGACGCGCGCTGAAAACTGCCGCCGCCGGCTCTGCATTCATTTCCCTCCGATCTGAAATGATCAAACATTTCAGATCGGAGGGAAATGTCCTCCCCCTGACCCCTCCTCCGGTCCACCGGAGCCCTCTGGTCACCGGAGCCCCCTCCGGGTCTCCAGAGCCACCCCCCCTCCCCCGCATTCATTCTGCTCTTTCTGCCGCATGTGACACGTCACATGCGGCAGAAAGGTGTCCCCAGGTCCCACTAGGTCACCCCCCATCACCCCCCCCCAGCCCCCGGTCATACGTTACCTGTCTGGTGATCCGTCCCGCGATCACGCCGCCTCCTTCTTGAATGCTGACGGCGCATGCGCAGACAGCGGCTGTCAGCTGGATTCCTCCCCCGGTCCACAGTGGAGCAGCCTGTGCATCAGCGACGTCAGTCTTGCAGGGACGCTGACGTCGCTGATGCACAGGCTGCTCCACTGTGGACCGGGGGAGAGTGAGTGCAGTAATCAGCAGTCTCTCCATGTGAGGAGTGTGGTCCTCACATGGAGAGACTGCTGTTCCAGAAAATGGGGGGTACGTTCTGTGAGCGTGCCCCTCATATTCTGGAATGAGGTTACTGCAGGTCACTCTGCCCTAAGTTGGACCAGGGCAGTGTGAGTGCAGTATTCTCAGATTACTGCACCCACACTGCTCATGGAGAGCTTGCTCTTCCAGAAAATGGGGGATACGTTCCCTGAACGTGCCCCCCATATTCTAGAAGATCCAGAGTCGGCGTGGGACCTCACGGATTACAGCGACCGTAATTTCTTTATTTTCAATAAATTGGGGAAAGAGGAATGTTTCGGGGAGTTTTTTTTTCAAATAAATTTTTTTTTTGTCTTTTTTTTTTGTCTATTACTTGACTGGGTTAGTGATGTCGGGTATCTGTTTAGATGCCGTGACATCACTAACCCCAGGGCTTGATGCCAGGTGACATTACAGCTGGTATCAACCCCATATATTACCCCGTCTGCCACCGCACCAGGGCGCGGGATGAGCTGGGGCGAAGCGCCAGGATTGGCGCATCTAATGGATGCGCCACTTCTGGGGCGGCTGCGGCCTGCTATTTTTAGGCTGGGAAGAGTCCAATAACCATGGCTCTTCCCACCCTGAGAATACCAGACCCCAGCTGTCCGCTTCACCTTGGCTGGTGATCTAATTTGGGGGGGACCCCACGTTTTTTTTTTTTTAAAAAAAACGCCTGGGGAGCCCTCCAAATTGATCACCAGCCAAGGTGAAGCTGTCAGCTGTGGTTTGCAGGCTACAGCTGTCTGCTTTACCCTAGCTGGCTATCAAAAATGGGGGGGACCCCACGTCGTTTATTTTAATTATTTTTTTTTTGGGGGGCTAAATACAAGGCTAGGCACCCTTTAGTGCCACATGAAAGGCACTAAAGGGCGCCAGCTTAGAATATGCAGGGGGTGGGACGTTATATATGTTTGACATGTATCCATTCATCCATTGTAGCATTTTAGGCTGTGCGCCCACAATCGGGATTTGCAGCGTTTTGGGCGCAGAGTGTTTTCCCTGTGTCCATAACGCTGCATTGTGCAGTAGAAGCACAGTGGAAGGATTTTTAGAAATCCCATGCCCAATGTGCTTGCCCAATGTGCTTCTTTTCTCCGCCACATAAACTGACCTGTGGCGCAGCTTCCCGAGCCTCAGCATGTCAATTTATGCTGCGGAGATGAGTGTTCTCTGCAGGTAGCATAGAGCTCCACAGCGGCCTGAACCCAAATCGTGGGCATGGGCAGCTGCGTTCTCCCGTGGACAACACTCACATCTCTGCAGGAGGCTGACACTGTGTACTAGACGCCGTGTCGCTGGCTCATGGCCACATAGCCTAAAAGTGAGACATTGGTTGCTACAGCAACATTTTTGTGAAGTACCTGTGGATTCAAAATGCTTATTATACTCCTGAATAAAATCCAGTTTCCAAAATGGGGTCACTTGTGGGGGTTTCTAATGTATAGGTACCCAAGGGGCCCTGCAAATGTGACATGGTGCCCGCAATTTATTTCAACTTTTCCAGAATTCAAATGGTGCTGCTTCCATTCCAAGCCCTCCCATTTATCCAAACAGAGGTTTTTGGCCACATGTGGGGTATCCCTGTGCTCATAAGACATTGGATAACAACCTGTTGGGTCCACGGTTTGTTGTTGTCTCTTGAAAAAGTGAGAAATTTGATGCTGAAGCAACATTTTTGTGAAAAAAATGAAAATTTTCAATATGGCAACCTAAGCTTATCAAATTCTGTGAAGTATTCGTGGATTCATACTGCTCACTATACACCTAGATAAAAGCCTTGAGGTGTCTTGTTTCCAGAATGGAGTCACTTGTGGGGGACCGCCACTGTTTAGGCACCTCAGGGGCTCTCCAAATGCAACCTGGCGTCCGCTATTGATTCCAGCCAATTTTGCAGTCAAATGGCACTCCTTCCCTTCCGAGCCCTGCCATGCGCCCAAACAGTTGATTTCCACCACATATAAGGTATCGCCAAACTCAGGAGAAATTGCACAATAAATGTTATGCTGAATTTTTTCCTTTTACTCTTGTAAAAAAAAAAGCTACCTGGTTGAAATAACAATTTTGTGGTAAAATTTTTTTTTTTTTTTTCATGGCTCAACGTTATAAAATTCTGTGAAGCACCTGGGGGTTCAGGGTACTCACCAAACATCTAGATAAATTCCTTGAGGGGCCTAGTTTCCAAAATGGGGTCACTTGTGTGGGGTTTCTGCTGTTTAGGTACCTTAGGGGTCCTCCAAATGTGACATGGTGCCCGCAATCTTTTTCAGCCAAATTTCCTTTCCAAAATTCAAATATTGCTCCTTTCGTTCCAAGCCCTCCCATTTGTCCAAACAAAGGTTTCAGACCACATGTGAGGTATCACCGCGCTCATAAAAAAGTGGTTAACAAACCTTGAGGTCAAATTTTTGGAATTACCTCTTGAAAAAGTGAGAAAATTGATGCTAAAGCAACATTTTTGAGAAAATTATTCAAATTTTCAATATGACAACGTAACGTTAACAAAATCTGTGAAGTACCTGTGGATCTAAAATGCTCACTATACCCCTAGATAGAAGCCTTGAGGGGTCTAGTTTCCAAAATGGTGTCACTTGTGAGGGGTTTCTTCTGTTTAGGTACCTTAGCGGACCTGTAAATGCAACATGGTGCCCGCAATCTATTTCAGCCAAATTTGCTTTCCAAAATTCAAATATTGCTCCTTCTGTTCCGAGCCCTCCCATTTGTCCAAACAGAGGTTTCTGACCACATGTGGGGTATCGGCGTACTCATAAGAAAGTGGGGAACAAGTTTTGGGGTCCATTTTGTTGTGTTAGGTCTTCTAAAAGTGAATAAATTTGGGTTAGAGCAACATTTTTAGGTAAAATTTAATTTTTGCTTTTTTTCATTCCACATTGCTTTTGTTCAGGTGAAGCATCTGAAGGGTTAATAAACTTCTTGAATGTGGTTTTGAGTACTTTGGGGGGTGCAGTTTTTATAATGGTGTCACTTTTGGGTATTTTCTGTCATCTAGGCCTATTGAAGTCACTTCAAATGTGATGTGGTCCCTAAAAAAATGGTTTTGTAAATTTTGATGTAAAAATGAGAAATCGCTGATAAACTTTGAACCCCTCTAACTTCCTAACAAAAAAAAATTTTGTTTCCAAAATTGTGCTGATGTAAAGTAGACATGTGGGAAATGTTATTTATTAACTAT
Organism: Anomaloglossus baeobatrachus; assembly: GCF_048569485.1. NCBI lineage: Eukaryota > Metazoa > Chordata > Amphibia > Anura > Aromobatidae > Anomaloglossus > Anomaloglossus baeobatrachus. The sequence continues at coordinate 89,925,175 of NC_134364.1, read as the reverse complement.
TTTGTGTCACAGAAATCTCTGGTTTAACGGTATAAAAATTCAAAAGTTGAAAATTGCTACATTTTCAAAATTTTTGCCAATATTCAATTTTTTTCTTCAATAAACGCAAAAAATATTGTCCTAAATTTGGTACTAACATGAAGTCCAATATGTGACGAAAAAACAATCTCAGAATCACCGGGATCCGTTGAAGCGTTCCAGAGTTATACCCTCATGAAGTGACACTGGTCAGAATTGCAAAATTTGGTCTGGTCATTAAGGTGAAAATTAGCTCCGTCACTAAGGGGTTAATAAACAAGATTGTTTGATGTTTGTCTCTTGTGTCTTAAATCTTTTTAGCCATAGAATGGTATGAGTAAGCACTCAGACCATTATCATTGTTTACAATGATGTTATGTGGTCTATATGATTTTTCTGCACAAATAGAACTAAAAAGAAAAAATGCATAGTTTAGCTAAATGCATGCCTTTAAGTTTTTTCAAATTTTCTTACATTTTTTAAAAAAACATGAGTATACATAACAAAACCTATCGTAAAGTAACTAACAGTCGTCCCTCAGGGGAGATGCTGAGGTGCATAGAGGTGTCCTGATGCTTCAAACGATTATGCACAAGGCCAAGGATGTTGTCAAATGAATTAATGGTGAGATGGCAGTAGGCTTGGAATTTGGCAGGAAATTTCCGCATTTCCAGCATGCAAAATATGAAAATGGCCATGTGTATTCCTAAGCTTCACAAGGGGGTGAATCCACATCCTTTTCTCCTGTGCTGGCTCTTCTTCAATCATATGTCCCCTAACCCCAAATCTCCGCGATATCAACCACAGCAAATACATGGTTGCTTCATTGGAGAGTGACATGTTGGAGTGTGTATGATGTGATAAAGAGCCCAAAAGCATTGATTTCACAGGGTGTTTAACCGAAAAAACTAAATTGGGAAGTTAATTGTCCAATTAAATACAACTGGAGCACGTCATGATGGGATAACAAGGTTATTTGTGGTAAAATACGGTTCTGAAAAAACGGACAGCACACGTACGTATTTTATGCCAATACGGACATTCCACATGCACACACGGCTCACATACGCCATCACACGGATGCCATACGTACCAAAGAAACGCCCCTAAAAAACGGAACACGGACACGAAACACGGAACATGAGACACGTACGTTTTTTATGCGGAAGTGTGTTTTCGGCCTGATACATAGACCATCTCTGGGGGCAGCTGATTTCTTCCATCTCTGGATTGTTGGGATTGGAGGGTTGTGCCTGGTATTTGCACATTTTCAAGGTGAGTGCACGACCATTCGCCTTCATTTTCTTTACCTAATTAAGGATATCTGCACTATGGAGCACCCTGCTTTTTTATTATAGGATTAGATACATGGCTTTGCAGACAGTATCACACAGGCTAGGATTAGATACATCAAATTGGTTTATTGTTTTGGTCTAAAAGCATTTCATAATGTACCACATTCCAGTCTTGTACTGAATCTCCAGAAGCCAAGACTAGGGGTAACTATAAGCAGATAGGTAAAGAATTGGCTGAAAGATAGGAAACAAAGAGTAGTCATAAATGGCACATTCTCTAATTGGGTTAGAGTCAACACTGGGGACCGCAGGGATCTGTACTGGGGCAGTGGGGACCACAGAGATCTGTACTGGGGCAGTGGGGACCGTAGGGATCTGTGCTAGGACCAATTCTTTTTAATCTCTTTATTAATGACCTTCTGGATGGGATTGATAGTAAATTGTCAATCTTTGCTGATGACACCAAACTATGTAGGATATTAAAAACAGACCTCAATAGTACAATATATCAAAACGATCAGGATAAGATGTTGGAATGGGAAGACACTTGGCAAATGAGATTTAATGTTGATAAATGTAAAGTAATGCACCTAGGACGGAGTAATCCTATAGCTGCATATACATTCAATGGAAGTAAACTCAGGACTACAGAACAGCAGCTCTCAATGTCAGGCAGCAGCTGCTAAAGCAAAAAAGATTCTAGGGTGTATAAAAAGAGAGATTAGATCCCATGATCGCAACGTATTGTTACCCCTCTATAAATCACTTGTAAGGCCACATCTGGAATATGGGATCCAGTTTTGGGATCCACATTTTAAAACGATATTCAGCAGTTAAAGTCAATTCAAAGGTGGCAACTACATTATTGCAAGGATTGGAGGCCCGCCCGTATGATGGGAGATGGAAAAAAAGACGTCTCAGAGGAAATCTCATTTATATGTATAAATGCATGTGTGGTCACTATAAAGGACTGGCACATGACTTATTCCTTACAAAGACAATACTAAGGACCAGGGGGCATTCACTGAGAGTGGAAGAAAAGCGATTCCGACAGCTAAATAGGAAAGGGTTCTTTACAGTTAGAGCAGTCAGACTGTGGAATGCCGACCACAAGAGGTAGGAATGGTAGACACTATAACAACTTTTACAAAAGGGCTGGATGATTTCCTCAGTACACAACATTGTCAGTTATAAATTATTTAGTGATGAAATGTATAATTGGTGGAGGAAGGTTAAACTAGACGGACCTACAGTAGGTCTCTTTTCAACCTATGTAACTATATGTACATTACTGCTGTTTACACTCAGTATACTGTATTTATATTTGTGACATCACACACATGCCTCTGGTCTGTGCCAGTCATTGCACTGGCTGCCCATATATCACAGGATCCAATTCAAACTGCTTGTTCTCACCCGCAAAGCTCTCCACAGTGCGGCACCCCCCTAATCTCCACCCTCCTCTCTGTCTATCATCCCACCCGTTCTCTACGCTCTGCAAATGACTTTCGACTAACATCCACACTAATTCGAACCTCCCACCCCCGGATCCAAGACTTCTTCTGAGCTGCACCAAACCTCTGGAACGCTCTACCCCAAGAAGTTAGGACAAATCACAACTTACTCAGCTTCAGACGCTCTCTAAAAACGCATCTTTTTAGGGCGGCCTATCACACTCCCTAGCAAAACTAATTTCACCTAGTCCCTCTACAACTGCTCAGAACATAACCCCACGTCAAACTCCATGGCACCCAAATGCATCTCAAGGCTCTGGCCTATTGGTCCAGGAAGCCATTATCTATCCCCCATTTCCTTGAGATGGCTGGATTGTCATTGTAAATAAGCACTTGTACCTTGCCCCTCCCCCCATCTCATTGTAGATTGTAAGCTCTCACGAGCAGGGTTGCCTTTTTTCCCTTTAAATATTGTATCTTCTATAATTGTTACTTGTTTATGTATATGATATGTATATGAGCCTCCTGAATTGTAAAGCACTGCGGAATATGTTGGCGCTATAGAAATAAAGATTATTATTATTATTAGTAATCATCCATCAGAACAGATCCTGCCAAGATTCGTTATCACTATGATCTCTGTTGGATTTGGTTTTTTAACTTTGGAGTCTATGGAGAACAGATCTGTGAACGGATTTCTATTTATCTTCCATGTGAAATGGACCTGTAAAAAAAAACGGATCCATTATAAACAAAAGAATAATAAATGGATAAACAATAGAGATGATCGAATACCTCAAATATTTGGCTTCGCGAATATTTGCCGAATAGGTCGGTGCTATTCGACTATTTGCGAATATTCAATGTGCAATGTAAGTCTATGGGAAACCCAAATAACAACTATTCAGAACTATTCGGGCTTCCCATAGACTTACAATGCACATCGAATATTCGCATAGTGGCGACCTGTTCGTTGGATATTCGCGAAGCCGGGTATTTGAGGTATTCGATAATCCCTAATAAATAACAATCTGTTAACGGATCCGTCCCCCATAGACTCTCATGTTAAAAAAAAAAGAATGGATCCGGCAGACATCAGTTATTAAACAACGGACCAAAAGGTTGTGTTTGTAAAACTTCCTTCCCAATGGTTCTCTGCAGGATCCGTTCTAACAGTTGATTACTCGACATGTGATGCTTATAAGTGATCACTGCTGGGAATATTATCTGCATCATATATTGTGGATTTTCCGGCCCTGGCAGAAGGAATCTTTGCAGGACTGTGTGATTGCTGTGATGTGATATATCTGTGGATGGCGGGATGGCTGTGATCTGTGTATAACTCTGTGTCCTGATATACAGTATATACTCCAGAGCTGATGACTTACAGCGACGTGTCTGAGCTCACACTGACATCTTGTGGTGGAATGTGGAAAACTTGCATGTGACAAGCACCATAGATTGAACGTAATAGGGATCATTTTTTTAATGCTCATGTAGCACCCAGGGATATGGGGTACTCGGTCCCGGGCAATGTCTCTCTTGGGGGATGTCACAGTGGTGGCCGCTGCCCTTTTCCGTGCCCTGGGCCCTTTTTGTAATGGGAATGTATTTACAAGGGATGAGGTTAGTGTTCATATGTGACGCCACTTGCGGTGTTGCGGCTACCGGTATGGAGCCGCCACGGCTGAATGTCACTACTGGGGCTGATGTTATTTGCAGCTTGGATGATAGGCCCTCCTCAAGCAGGGCCAGGCCCCAGTGGGTACCTGTTGTGACGGGTGCTAGAAGAAGGGAGTTAAGTGCAACTGGTTTTACTCACGGCTGGCTGGTAATAACTGGTTGCCCGAGGTCGGCTGGTTTCACCTCCAGGTCCTCTTCGTTCCAGTTTGGTTCTCTGGTACCTTCTTCACCTGCACCTGTCTCTGGTAAATGGGTGCCCGTGGCGTAGGGCAACTGGGGGTCCCAGTCTGGTGGTTTGTCCACTTCTGTCCGCCTGACAGTAGCGTGAACCCTGTGAGGTTGGAGTCTCTGGTCCTGTCCCCGGCTCTCCCTTTGCTACTGAGTCTTTGGATTCTTTGGGTCAGCAAGGTCCTTGATGGTCCCCTTGCTGTGAAGGTGTTAACAGGTCAGCTTGGAGCTCTTTCCTGTCCTAGGGTCCTGTACCCCTTTTGGTGCGTAGTTCTGGGAGTACTCCACCGGCAACCACTTCTCCTGGGTATCAGGTCAAAGTTAACCCACGTCAGACCGTCACTTAACGTCTACCTTCACACACCACACCGTCTCCTCTCTGTTCTCTGTCTTCTCATTCTCCTCAGTCGCCCTAGTGGATTGGTTTGGCTGCACCTCTAGGCAGCCATCCATTGGTCCGACCCTAGCTAAGTACCATTGTATGGGGGATTGTTGGGGAAAAACCACTTCTTGATATATCCAGCTCTGGCATGATGACTTCCATCTCTAGATCAACTGGTAGTCGTCCCGGTCTTGCTCTCATAAGGTATGCTGGCATACAGTTTGTTGAACTTACTGAGTTGTTATTGTAGATATCCACTAGGTCTGGTAGCTTCTCTGGCCACAGATTGTGTTCTTCCAGTGGGAGAGTCTTCAGCAATTCAATGACGATCTGATTCATTCTTTCACACATGCCATTGGTTTGTGCATGGTATGGAGTAGTGCGAATCTTCTTGCATCCGTACAGTGTGCAGAACTCTTGAAAGATCTCAGCTTCAAATGCAGGTCCTTTGTCTGTTAAAACCTCTTCAGGGTATCCATGTGGTCTGCAAAAATGTGCTTGAAATGCTTTTGCTTCTGTTTTTACTGTTAAGTCCTTGACTGGGATGACCACTAAGAATCTGGAGTAGTGATCCACTATTGTTAGTGCATAGGTGTAACCTGTTCTACTGGGTGTTAACTTCACATGATCCAGGGCTACAAGTTCCAAAGGCTGTTTTGTAACAATGGACTGCAGTGGCGCTTTCTGACTGTTGCGATCCTTCCTTCTTAGTACGCAGGGATCACAGTTTCTGCACCAATATTCTATGGAGTTCCTCATTCCAATCCAATAGAATCTGTCTCGCAGCAATGCTTCCAATGTCTTCCAGCCAAAGTGTCCTGCTCGATCATGGTAGGCTTCTAACACCATTTGAATGTGGCTTCTGGGTATCACCACTTGACATGTGTCGCCCCCGCGTCAGCAGCCGGGCTGCTCGGATCCGGATCCGCGGTGGCTTGAGAAGGCTCCGGACCCGGGGGTCGTACGGCTCCTCAAACCAAGGGGGGTTATGTACAGGGGATGGTGTGGAAAGTTCGTGATGCCACCTGTGGTGCGTGGTAAGGTGAAGTACCACCGCTGCAATTGGGAGTACCCGGTGGTGGTGGTGTGGGCAGCTAGGTGTTTAACACCTCCACGGGTAGGAGGAATGCCCCGGGACTCGGTGAAGGTGACAGGGTGTGCCGTTGGGACAGTAAGGGTCACTTGCCTACTCACTCAGTCCAATAACGCTGATACCGACAACTGTAGTAAACCAAAGTTCTGGGCACCGTTGCCGCTGAGAGGGAGCACGCCTGGGACCCGTGCCCGTTGGTGTTGCCTGTTGGCCTGTGACCTTTTCCCGTGGCACCTTGTCTTCTAGTTGGTCCCTTTAGTCTGAAACTAATCGGGTCCCGCTCCCCAGTGTGGCTAGCTGGGTGAGCTTGCTCTCAGGGTTCACGCTTGGGATTTTCTGGACCGTGTAGTGGAAAGTCCTATCCCTCTCATTGCACTGGTACCCTGATTTTGGAGCGGGTGGAGAACGGATCTTGAAGGCTCCGTCCTCGTCTGGTAAATTGTCAGGATGCTTGTGTCGCGGGCGGAGGAGGGGACGCTGCGCTCTCCCACTGGTCGGGTCCGGCTGCTGCTGCTGCTGCTCGGTGGTGGCTCGAGTGGTGGGACGAATCCCGGGGACTCGAGCGGCGCTCCTCGCCCATGAGTGAAAAAGGGGGGTTTGATTGTGGGGGTTTGATATTGTCCGTGACGCCACCCACGGTTGTGGTGAGGTTGTGACACCACCGCTGCTCTATACGGGGATCCCGGGAGCGATGGCAGGGAGAAGCCTGGATGTTAGTTCTCCCCTCCGTGGGTAGGGGGTTGGTTGCCCCGGGGGGGCGGGTTACGGGGCCTGGTTAGGTGCAGGGTCGTGGGGTCAGCGCTGTGCCGCACGGCACGGTGGTACTCACTCAGCCAATGATAAACACAGAGTCTCCGGTAAAACAAACGGCTGGATGGACGGGTCCCACAGATGGCTGCGGTGTTTCTCCTCCCGGCAGGTTGATGGTGACTGCCTTTCCCTGCACCTTTGTAGTGTAGACGGTTCCAATGGGTTCCCACCGGTAACCCGCTCCTCCAGCTTGAAGGTTGCTGAAGGAGCCCCTTTTGCCCGCATGCTCTGGCCCTGGGAACTTTAGCCTTGGCTAACTTTAGCCTTGGCGGTGACTGTGTTTCCCTCTAACGGTTGGACTGTTGCCTTCTGTCGGGACTTGGTTGCTGGGAAACCCAGGAGTTTCCCTTCGCTAATGGATTTGACAAATTGCATGGCGACTCCTAGCCTTGTCGGGGTCCGTAAGCCCCTGCCGGATGGTGCTGGCTTCTCTTTGCGTACCGGTCCGGTACCACCGGGCCACCGCCCGCCCACGGTCCTTACGGCTCACTCCAATCAGCCTCTCCTGCAGACGGTCACCACCGTCTGCCAACCTTGCTGTTCCGTCTGGGCCACACACCCGGACCACTTTCTGTCTGCTCCTCTACCACTTCACTCCTTCCACTTCAAACTCTAAAACTCAACTCCTTCCTTTTCCCACCTCTAGGACTGTGCACTCCTCGGTTGGTGGGACCAACCGCCTGGCCCACCCCCTGGTGTGAGCATCAGCCCCTGGAGGGAGGCAACAAGGGTTTTTGTCTGACTTTGGTGTGCCTGACCGGGAGTGTGGGGTGTGTTGGTGTAGTGCCTGTGACGTCCTGGCTTGCCCAGGGCGCCACATTTGAAGCTACTCCCTGACCTAGGGTCCACGTACCCCGTCGTGCCCTGGCCCCTGCCCAGTGATGGCACAAGGCCGCCGGCTGTCCTCCTCGACAGTCCGTGCCCCTTGTCACGATCCCCTGCGACCGGGGTCCAACTCCTACCAGGCCCAGACCAACGTCTGCCACCTAGTAGTTCACAGAGCCCAGCTCCTGACCTCTGCTCTTGAGAGTCACTGTCCGTCTCCCTGTCTCCTGACCCCTCTTACCAACCCCCCAAGTGGGCGACCCTATTCCACTCAGGCCGTCTACTGGTGTGTCTGGTGGGTGTGGTGCAGAGTGTTCCTAGGATTTTGATTACCTTGTTCTTGGCAACACCAAAGGTGAGGGACCCGTAACCAAGAAGGAGATGGATATTGCACAGAAGGGCAGATTGCATAATACCCGTGACGACCTGATAGGCCAGGGCGTCACATAAACACTCTTTCATGAGTTTTGGGGTTGGTAACACTTCTGCATAGTTTACCTCTGTGGGTACATAACATGCTTCTTTCTTTCCACAGCTGTGGAGCATCAGGTCCTAGGTGTGCATCTGGTTGAGTGATCAGTTCCTTGACCAATTTCACCGCAGGGTCACCATCCTGGGTTTCCTTCCAATCATGATGAGGTAACGGATTTAATCCAGCGTCTTGATGCTTGTTATAGACTTACTGGTATTGGGAGGCACAAGGGCGGTGGAAAGCTGGTAATTCAATTTCTTCCCACTCATGCACATCTTCTCCCTCCTTTGTCAGGGGAGGCATCCTGGATAAGGGATCTGCATTGGCATTCTTGTGACCAGTTCTGTATTTGATGGTGAAATTCATAATTTGCTAGCCAAGCCACACAACGCTGTTCCAGTGCACCCAATTTTGCTGTATTCAGATGGGTCAGAGGGTTGTTGTCTGTGAAAACGGTACACTTTGCGGCTGCCAGGTAATGTTTAAATCGCTCTGTGACAGCCCAGACCAATGCCAGGAACTCGAGCTTGAAGGAACTGTAGTTCTCAGGGTTCCTCTCCATAGGACGAAGCTTCCTGCTTACATAGGCAATTACTTTCTCTTTACCGTTCTGCACCTGGGGCAACACAGCTCCCAATCCCACGTTGCTAGCGTCAGTGTACAGCACAAAGGGTAGGTTGTAATCAGGATATGCCAGAATCTCTTCACTAGTCGGGGCCAACTTTACCTGTCTGCAGGAGTTTTCTTCTTCCTCACCCCATTTGAATGGGGGACCAGAAGTTTTCCCTTTCTTGGTCTGGCCTACCAGGAGTAGAGATGAGCGATGTTTGAGTCGAATGGTTCGCCAATTTCAAGTTCGAGTGATTTTGGGCGGTGTTCGAGTCGTTCGACGAACTCAAACGATTTGCTTCAAGTTCAGCAGCTCGAGTTACGTTCGATCACCAAAAAGTTTAGCTAGTTACTAGCTGGCTTTTCACTGTAATAGTGTGAGTCACTGTGAATCATGATGTTATCAAAATTCAGCGTATAGTGTGTGGGGGGGACGGGGTTTAAATCAGTGCTGCTGCTGAGTGCTGAAAGACTGGCGATCGCCATTTTTTTTTTTCCTTTTTTCCTAACCACGCGTACAGTGGGGTGGGCCAGGCTGTCAGCCAATCACAGACACACACACAAAGCAAAGTGGATTTTTGCCAGACAAGCAAGGGCATGTGTCATAGGCTGTGCATGTCACATGTCCTTGCCCTATAAGACCCGGCCATTTTCCCCGTTGCCGCCATTATCTCTCTGCTGCGGGTGGGTGACCGTCACCGCTCCTGCTGCTGCTGCTGTGTGCGCTATAGACATACAGTGAAATCTACCGATCGCTTTAGGGATTAGGGACTACTTGTAATTTCAGCCCTTTTAAGGCCATTTTAATAGCCATTGTTGCTAGGCAGGTCTGTGCCAACGCTGTGCAGGGGTTTATATAACAGCGTCTGGCTACATCAACTCAGGCAATTCCTTGGGGCATTGTTTCATTGGCAGGGATAGAAAGTGAGGCTTCCTTTCCTGACAAGCTAGCTACAGCACCTGTGCATTCTACACACCTCTCCATTTTTGCTCTGCAATTTTAATTGCACAAAGTGCTGACACTTTTAGGGGCATAGTAAAATTGTCTGGGATACTAACTTTGCACGCTGCAACATCGCTAGCCGATTGTAGCGATGCCGAGTGCAATAGTCTCCGCCCCCGTCGCAGATGCGATATCTTGTGATAGCTGCCGTAGCGAACATTATCGCTACGGCAGCTCCACACTCACTTACCTGCCCTGCGACGTTGCTCTGGCTGGCGACCCACCTCCTTCCTAAGGGGGCGGGTCGTGCGGCGTCACAGCGACGTCACATGGCAGGCGGCCAATGGAAGCGAAGGGGCGGAGATGAGCGAGACGTAAACATCCTGCCCACCTCCTTCCTTCCTCATTGCAGGCGGGATGCAGGTAAGGAGATGTTCCTCGCTCCTGCGGCTTCACACACAGCGATGTGTGCTGCTGCAGGAACGAGGAACAACATCGTACCTGTCGCTGCATTGAAATTATGGAAATGACCGACACAACACAGATCACTGATTTTCGGCGCTTTTGTGATCGTTTATTGGTGCTTCTAGGATTTACACGTTGCGACGCCGTTACCGGCGCCGGATGTGCGTCACTTTCGATTTGACCCCGACGAGATCGCAGTAGTGATGTCGCAACGTGCAAAGTACCCCTTGGTGTTCCTCTGCTGCCAAGCTAGGTACACCACCTCTGTATTCTACACTCCTCTCCATTTTTGCTACGCAATTTTAATTTCCAAAAGTGCTGACACTTTTAGGGGCATACTAAAATTGTCTGGGATACTACCTTAGGGTTTCTTTGTTGTCAAGCAAGGTACACCACATGTGCATTCTACACTCTTCTCCATTTTTGCTACGCAATTTTAACTGCAAAAAGTGCTGCCAGTTTTAGGGTCATAGTTTCATTGTCTGTGATATTCAGTGTTGGTTCTTCAGCTGTCAATAAAGCTAGACCAACTCTGAATTGTACACCACCTCTCCATTTCTGCTACGCAATTTTTTTTTTTCCAATTTAAGATTTTATTAAATTTCAAGGGAATTACAAAATTAAAACATACATCATACATCCATGCTGTACCAAATGATACAAATCAGAAATCCCAAGTCAATGCAATACCATGCCTTCGCAGGCTTCGTGATATTCTATGGATAGTAGAAATAATACCCGGGTAAACATTTAAAACCTTAGATGATAATGTAACAAGAAGAAGAGATTAAGTTGAGTGATAGTCATAGAATCCAAAGAAGGAGAGGTATTTCAGAGGAAAGAGGGGAGAGATAGAAAGCAGGGTGAGGCGACCGGGGCTGATGCCTTGTCTATTGAGCTAAAATTAGTCGAGAGGATGGTGTGTACTGTCTAAAAGAGAAAAGGCCAGGGTGCCCCCAATCCGGAGATTAAATTAGTTCAAGAAATTTCTCACTGGACAGGAAAGACTCCCACTGGAACCACTTAGTGGCTGTCTCCACTGTTTGCCCTCGTGATTGGGCCATCACCATCTCCATGCGATGGATCACATTTACCTCTGTTACCCACTCGTCCAATGTCGGGGGGTAGAGTCTTTCCATCGCCGTGGGACCACTGTCTTGGCGGCCTGAAGAAGGTGACCCAAAATAGATTTTTTAAAAACCTTTTCCGGTACGTTAAAGATATACAGTAAAGCTGCCTCCGGGCGGCTGGGTACTACGATCCCTGTAACCTCTTTTATGGCTACCAGTACTTTGTTCCAAAAGACCGACAGGCCCGGGCAGTGCCACCAGATGTGAGACATGGTGCCTCCTGAGGCCCCGCAACGCCAGCACGTGTCCGGTATTTCGGGGCACCACGCATGAAGAGACGCCGGAACCCTGTACCACCTGGAAAGTATTTTATAGCTGGTTTCTTGCATCCTAGTGGCAACTACCGACCTATGGGTCAAGCGGAAACAACGCTCCCATAGATTCCTGGGGATCGTTTGGTTGAGTTCCAACTCCCAAGTTCTACAAAAGCGAGGAAGCGACCCCTCAGCTGCACTAGTCATAAGCTTATACACCCTTGATATTGCATGACGCGTGTCGGAAGGCCCAGTGCAAAGGTTTTCAAAAGGAGTTTGGGGTGGGGAATGAGCCCTGGTAGTGTCCTGAGAGGCTAGGAAATGCTTGAGTTGAGCATACTCAAAGTTAAATTGCATTTTGAAATTCCGGCCCTCTACTATCTCCAGGAGTGGGATGAGAGACCCGCCCGGAGCCACCCGGTTTAATCTTAAAGGAGTCAGTTTCGTGCTTCCCAGAAAATTATTAGATGACGCTCCCGGTAAAAACTCCGGGTTATCGGTTAGTGGCATAAGGGGCCCTCCAGGCTGAATCATGAGATTGCGTGATGACACAGAGTGGACCGTTTTCAATGTTTGTTTAGTACTATAAGACATCTCAATCTTATGTCTGGTGAGGAGCGGCCAGGTCCAGGGCAGGGTCGGTAATGATAAGGGGCACATATCCTGTGCCATACAGACCCACAGCTTAGAACCAGTATTATGTAAAAGGTCCAGGATCCTGGCATAAGCGGCTGCTAAGTAGTACCGCCTACAGTCAGGTAGTCCTGTCCCTCCCGCATTCTTGGTCCTAGTTAGGACGCTACTCCCTATACGGGCACGCCTTCCGGACCAAACAAATTGATTGAATATGCGCTGCATCTTGGCCCAATAGTATGCTGGAACATAAACCGGAACGGTCTGTATCAAGTACAGCAATCTCGGCAGCGCCGTCATCCTGAGTGCGCTGATCCTGCCGAACCATGAAAGAGTGCCTCTGTGCCACCGGGCTAAATCACCCTCGAGCCGTGACAGGAAACTTTGGTAGTTTAATTGAAAGAGCTTGGACAAGTCAGATGGGATCTTGATGCCCAAGTACCCAATATTACCGTGGGGTGGCCATCGAAAGGGAAAGTTTGGTTTTATAACATTCACAGTTGTTTGGGGTAGAGAAATATTTAAGGCTTCTGATTTATCAAAATTGATTTTAAAATTGGACCATTTGCTAAAGCGGTTCAGCTCCACCATTAAGGATGGGAGAGAGGTGATGGGGTTACATAGATAAATAAGGAGATCATCAGCAAAAGCAGCACAGTTATGCTCCCGGTTGGCGATTTTAATTCCCTTTATGTCCGGGTTGGCCCGGATGGCCGACAACAAGTGTTCCATGACTAAGACATACAATAAAGGTGACAAGGGACATCCCTGCCGGGTCCCGTTTCGAATGGAGAAGGGTTTCGACAGAGTGCCATTAATCTTAAGGTGAGCAGTCGGGGCATGGTATAAAGCCATAATTTTGGATGAGAAAACCGGTCCCAAACCTATGTGGTCCAAGGTCTGTGCAATTGACTGCCAGGAGACTCTGTCGAAAGCCTTCTCAGCGTCCAAAGATAGCAACATCATCGGCAGTTGTTTAATATGTGCGTGTTGAATTAAATCCAAGGTTTTTATGGTGTTGTCCCTTGCCTCTCTACCCGGAACAAACCCAACCTGGTCCAAATGGATCAGGTCAGGAAGCAAAGGACCAAGTCTATTTGCCAAAAGCTTGGCATAAATTTTTAAATCTACATTAAGAAGTGATATTGGTCTAAAACTACCACACACCGTGGGGTCCTTTCCAGCCTTACTGAGTAATGAGATGTGTGCTGTGGTGGAATGGGGTGGGAAGGGGACAGAGTCCGAAATCGAGTTAAAGGAAAGGAGCATTAGGGGTGCTAATTGTTCCGAAAAGGATTTATAAAATTTGGCGGGGAATCCGTCGGGGCCAGGGCTCTTGTTTCCAGGCGTGTCGCGAATCACTGCCAGCAGGTCCTCCAGTATAAATGGACTTTCCAAGTTGTCAATTATAGAGCTATCGAGACGTCCAAAAGGTGAGGGCATTAAGGGGCCCTCATCACTCGACCTGGGGGGCTCGACCGGTAAATTATATAACTTGGAATAATAGTCGTGGAAAGTATTCGAGATTTCTGGGGTGGCATAGAGTATTTCGTCACGTGGGTTCTTGATGCAAGGTATGAGGGTATGAGCTCTTTCTTCTCTCAGCGCGTTGGCCAACAATCTGCCGGGTTTGTCCCCAAACTCGTAAAACCTCCCCCTTCCCACCTGTATTAGACGCTGATATGAGGAATCAAGCAGTTTTTTAACCTGGAACCTAGCTTGTAAAAGGGCTTGTAGATTTGTGGCCGATAAGGCTCGCTTGTGGATGAGCTCCAGTTCAGAGACCTTCTGGAGAGCTTTTACTATGCTTTGGGCCTTTTCTTTCTTGATTCGGGACCCGTGTTTAATAAAAATGCCTCGTAGGACACATTTCAATGCTTCCCACTTATATGTGGGGGCTGTGTCATCTACTGAGTGGTCCTCCATGAACCTAGTAATAGAGGTCTGAATATCAGTAACACAAAGCTCATCCAGTAGCAACGACTCATTCAGCCGCCACGACCCTTTAGGAGCCGAAAGAGAGGGGATCTCTATTGTGCAATACACCGGCGCATGGTCTGACCACAATATATTATCCATTCCTGTATGTTGGATCCATGGGAGAGCGCTATGTTGAATTAGTATGTAGTCAAGACGACTATAAGAGTCCTGAGTGTGTGAATAAAAACTATAGTCTCTGTCCGAGGGATGCTGTATTCTCCAGGTATCAAACAATTGAATGCGCAGTAGAGCTTTTTTGATCCGTTTAATGGTGGTGTATGCAATACTAGATTTCCTTTTGGAATTATCTAATGTGGGGTCGAGGGTGACATTTAGGTCGCCACATAAAATCACCGTGCCCTGTAGCAAGGGGATCGCGACGTCAATCAGACGGGAAACAAAGCTGTCCTGTTTTTGATTTGGGGCGTAAGCATTAATTATTGTGAAAATGTGGGTTCCCACCCTCAGTGAGAGTATAATATATCTTCCAAGACTATCTGTCGTGCACTTTAAGATTTGATGTGGGAGGGATTTATGGATGGCTATTGCCACGCCTTTAGAACGGGAGTCTGGGTTATCTGAGGATACCCATGTCTGGTAATATTTATTTTTAAGAATAGGGGCATGTCCTTGTTTGAAGTGTGTCTCCTGGAGGCACGCTATTCTCACCTTCCGTTTATGAAGATGATACAGTATCTGTGTCCTTTTCTCCGGAACATTGAGGCCCCTGGCATTGAAAGAAGCAATGGTTAGATCCGCCATCTATAAAAGAGTAGTACATTAGAGATATATAAGAGAGGGTATCGAACACTATCAGCCCGGCCGCCGAGAATAGAAAGAAGGGAAAACTGGAGGCAAGTAGGATATAGTGGGGAGAAGAGGAAAAGAGTAACGAAAACAGGGAGAACATCAGGCAAAAAATACCTTGCACAGTAAACTAAATCCGAACAATTGTTCCTAGGGAACATATCCGCCTGATCTAGGCAGGACAGAGGATCCCGACCTATTTGGGGAAAATGGATGTCAGACATAGCCAAGCCGAGCTCCGTGCATGCAAGAAAAACATTAAAGATAACCACAGGAACCGGCAACAATATCAAATATTCATGCAGTACGGGCGATGAATAAACTTAAAGGCAGCATACATTCCACCACTGAGCACATCTATATCGGTCACCGGGGACGGCCCGTCCCCCGACCCCGCCTTTCTCTCGGGGGCAGCCCCCTGCCGGACACAGGAGGTGTGGACCGTCCAGAAGAGGCCGGCCGTCCCCTAGGTACCCACTGCTGGAGTAGGGTAGTCGGCCAGGTTGCAATAGGGATTGTAGGTAGATTCAGGCTCTTAGTAAAAGCCGGGAGGTCTTCTGGGGATCGCAAGACCATCCATCGGGAGTCCTTCCGCACCGACAGGGAGAATGGAAATCCCCATCGAAACGGTAGACCCCTCTCCTTCAAGGCATCAAGAAGGGGCTTAAGGGTCGCACGTTGGGCCAGGGTGTGGCGTGAGAGATCCGGCATTATGCGTATGGTAGAGCCATTAAACGACAAGTTTTGTTTCCCCCTAGCTGCTTGTAGGATGGCCTCTTTTACAGCGAAAAAATGCACTCTGCACACGATATCCCTCGGGCGGGGGTCATCTGGATCCGGGGGACGCAGGGCTCTATGGACTCTATCGAGCTCGAGGGGAGCCCCTGGTGGCCTCTTTAGCAGATTGTTAAAGATAGAACGGAGAGCAGTAGGTGTGACGGGGTGTACATCAGAGCAAAGAGAGACAACAGGCCGAGGATGATCCAACAGGTTTACTAACAGGAATACAGGAACAGCACACGACAAGTCCAAATAAAACAGATTCGGGGGCACCTCCCGATAATCCAAAGTGCCAGATCACAACGTAATAGTCCTTTTCAGAGTCCCAGAAATCCCACACAATCCACTGGACGGCGAGGTCTGTCCGCAGATTCAGATCTCGCTCCCTTCCTCTTCAAAAACTCAACTCCCAACTGCATTTAGAAACAGGAGTGAATTGTCTGAGCTTGTGGGCCCGCCCCTCAAGAGTAGGGGTCTATGCAATGGTTGGGCCCACTAGAAGATTCTAGAAGGTTGGCTCCGAGATGTCTACAGGTTTGTGTAGTTGGCGTTATCCACTGCTTACGAAACAATGAGAAGTTCCCCTGGCTGTGTGGACAAGAGATAATTGCATTATGGGCCTAGAGACACAGGAGATGGGGGGAAGGTATGGTTACTTACATCCCAAGACATTTCAAAGTGTTCAGTAAGTACAACCAAAGGAAAGTGACATCACATCCTGACATAGTATTACAGCAAATACAGTGAGAAGGTAAAATACATCATGACAATTCCTTCCCCTCCCAACTTGTGTACGTACTAGGGACCTCTACAGGTCGCTGGTTAAGTACACACAGGCAGAGCGTTACTTACATGTGGCTTCATGCAGCCACGAATTGGCATCGTAGCTCTCCCACATCATTGCCCAGGAGAACAGCTGCAGGCAGACCACCCATCACCCCAACCACACATCGCCTGACCCCAAAACCAAAGTTCAGATCCACAGTGGCTGTGGGAATAGTCCTCCATTGTCCACCAGCCAGTTCAATAACAATCCCAGGTCCTCTATGGATTGCCTCAGGCCGAACCACTCGGGGATCAGCCAGTGTGAGGAAAGCACCCGAGTCACAAAATCCAACAAGTCTCTGTCCATCCAGCACAACCTCCTGCAAGTGCTTACCTCGATGAGCAGAAGTCGTCATAACTGCGGGTCGCACCCCGTAAACTCCTGGTGGTGCAACATGGGGGGCTGAGTCACTAGGCCAGTCCTCACATAACGGTGCCACATCTTCCTCCATGGCACTGGGCTGTAAATAATTAACAATCCGATTGGGTGCAGGATCAGTCCTCATTTGAACAGCTGGGCAGGAGACTTGCCGATGCCCTGGCTGTCCACATTGATAGCATCTGAGCTGGGTCTCCCTCCATCCAAGGCGTCCTCTTGGGTAAGGGGTAGGGGAACTTGGAGGCCGGCTCCCACCTGAAGGTGCTGTAGGGGTTTGAGGATGATTCCTCCACGGCCTGGCTGGGCATGAGGCCTGCAAATGCCCGGGATGCCTACAAACATAACACCTGCGCTCTGTTACTTCCTCTCCCCGGCGTATTCCAGAAAGTGCAGTAGAAGCAACTGGAGGCACATTAACACGGGTATCAACATGTGGTGGCTTAGAGGAACGGGGAACAATGGGGACAGAATAACTGGGGGCATCCGGTGTTGTGGAGCTGTTAGGCGTCTCTCCATCCTCCAACAGAACCCTCCACTGAGGCTTGATGGTGAGAGCCTCATCAGCGAGAGCAGCAGCTTCCTCCACTGTCACTGGTTTTCTCTCACGCACCCATTCCCGGATCTCAGCGGGGCACTGGGCAAAGAATTGTTCTTTTAGGATGACCTGCAGGAAGGTCTCCCAAGATAAGGCCTCCTCTGCCTCCAGCCAGCGATTACATATTTGTTTGAGTCTATGAGCATATATCTTAAAAGACACTTCCCCATCACAGGCTAAAGCACGGAACTGAGTCCTGTAAGTGTCTGGGGTCACAGCATAATGTTCTAGAATAGTCTGTTTAATATCCGCATACTCACAGTTCCACCGAGGGTCCATAGCTCTATAGGCTTCAGCAGCTCCCCCCTCTAGGAGCCCAACCAGATGCCGGACACGCTCCCTGTCCGGGACTTCCATTAATCGACACTGATGCTCAAAGTCCTGGAAGAAGCCCTCAATGTCGCCTGCAGCCTCATTAAACGGCTTAAAGTCTTTGCGGGACACCCTGGGAAGTTCCCTCATGATGGGTGCTGGGGTTACAGTCTGTCTGGAACCTCTCGCGGCTTCCACAGCGAGCTCCTTATCCAGCAGTGCCATCTCCTCCATCCTGCGCTCCTTCTCTTTAGCTCCACGCATGGCCTCCCTCTTATCTTCTATGGTGGCCTCATCTCCAAGCAGTGCCATTTCCTCCTCATACCACACAATCCATTGACTTTTTTGGGTATTTACCTCCAGCTCCCGTCTTTCCTCCCTTTGCTGTGGAAATTGTTCCTCGGTGCCATCTTGCAGGCAAGCGTTTTCCAATGCCTCAATTAGTTGCTCCTTAGAGAGTCCTTTGTAACCGACTCCTAATTCACGGGCCATTGTTTGTAGGCTCACCACAGTCCAGTTCTTGTACTCTGAGGTTCTGATTCCAGATGTTAATGGGCCGTTGTCCTCCATTCCTTCTGCTCTGATCCCAGCGCTGCCAACCAGTTTGTGACGGGGTGTACATCAGAGCAAAGAGAGACAACAGGCCGAGGATGATCCAACAGGTTTACTAACAGGAATACAGGAACAGCACACGACAAGTCCAAATAAAACAGATTCGGGGGCACCTCCCGATAATCCAAAGTGCCAGATCACAACGTAATAGTCCTTTTCAGAGTCCCAGAAATCCCACACAATCCACTGGACGGCGAGGTCTGTCCGCAGATTCAGATCTCGCTCCCTTCCTCTTCAAAAACTCAACTCCCAACTGCATTTAGAAACAGGAGTGAATTGTCTGAGCTTGTGGGCCCGCCCCTCAAGAGTAGGGGTCTATGCAATGGTTGGGCCCACTAGAAGATTCTAGAAGGTTGGCTCCGAGATGTCTACAGGTTTGTGTAGTTGGCGTTATCCACTGCTTACGAAACAATGAGAAGTTCCCCTGGCTGTGTGGACAAGAGATAATTGCATTATGGGCCTAGAGACACAGGAGATGGGGGGAAGGTATGGTTACTTACATCCCAAGACATTTCAAAGTGTTCAGTAAGTACAACCAAAGGAAAGTGACATCACATCCTGACATAGTATTACAGCAAATACAGTGAGAAGGTAAAATACATCATGACAGTAGGTATATCAGGAGCGGCAATAGATTCCGGGATACCTCTAATACATAAATTGTTCCGTCTGTTTCTATTCTCTAAGTCGTCTACATGTTGTTGAAGGGCAAATAGTTGCTTGGATTGGTTTTCTACAGTCTCTTGAATAGATTGAATAGACGTCTGAGAATTTGATTGTTGCTCTGTCAGGGTGTCGACCCTGTGAGTAAGTGAGGAAAGATCTTGCCGTAGTTGGATAAACTCTTGTTTACATTCCGCCACCACTTGATTAGCCAGTGCTGCAATGTCGTTCTTGGTGGGGATCGCTTGCAACAGTGACCGTAGGTCTGCCAGGGAGGCCGGGCGGTCCTCGCCCATCGAGGTGGCAGCGCAAGACGTATTGGGGTATGAATAGAAAGAGTCCTGTATAGCTGGACCGTATATTAGTGTTTGCGTTTGCGTGCTTTGGGGGTTTTTCATATCGTCCCATATTAGTGGCATGGACGTATGGCGCATTGGGGGTGTTCCCAGTGCCCTGGGCCCTCCATCCCTGGGAATCAAAATGCCCTTTTCTCTGTCCGAGACTGTCGAGCTCTCAGCCCAGGAAGATCCAGTGGACCATCGATCTGGGGAGGGAGGGGTTGCTTCCCTCTGAGGTGTCCCCCAGGATTCGTTGGCAGCTACCCAGGATTCAGGTGGCTCCCCTGCATTTCCTGCTTCCCCTGCAGGTCTTTTAACCCCTGGTGCATACGCCTGGCTGGTTACTTTACCTCCCTCTCTGGTAGGAGTCCTGCTCCCCAGGCCCTCCCGCGGTCCCCGTACCTGGGTCTTTTCTCCCAGCAGTCCTTCTGGGCATATCGCTGCTCCCTCCTTTCCTCTGGCTGCCGGGCCAGTGTATGCAGACAGGGGCAGCAGTGCCTGCAGCGCGGCTTCCCTGTGCAGCGCCTGCTTCTCCCGTGCCCGGGCCTGCCACAGTGATGCATCTTCTGGGCCCGAGCACACGTGCACTCCGTGCACGCACGCCGCATTACTCTCCGCTCCCCTGATGCCGGCCGCCGGTGAGTCATCCGGATTACCCGGCTCCAGCAGAGATGTCGCGGGGCGTGAGGCAGGTAGGACGCCTGCTGCGGTCGACCCATCTTCCCTTCCCGGTCTGCTGGATGGCGTCTCCATGGCGCGGCCGCCATCTTGGAATGGCGCCGCAGATGATGCCGCTTCCTCCACCGCAGGGGGTCCACTGATTCCCGCCGTCCCCGGGTGTTCTTTGGAGGGTCCATCCTTGTCATGTGGGGACCCTGCCGCCTCACCCCTTCTCTGGGTCTTCGGGCCCATCGCCCCAGCAGACACCGGTGCAGGGGCCCCTTCAGGCTGTAGTTCTTTCCCAGGCTGAGAGGCAGTCCCAGGCTCCCGGGAACGGGTGAGGTACACCCCAATCGTGCCCTGAGATGCAGGAAGTTGCCCTGAGGTGTTGGGCTTGTTTTTCTTGGTGGATTTGCCCATTATATATATAGTAAACCGGCCCTTTGGATGGATATTTAGAGGAGCTCTAACAAGCAGCTTCCTCACTCGGCCATGTCCAGCTCCGCCCCCCGACTACAACTTTTTATTGGCCAGGGATTTCCCAAGCAGTGGCGCATTTCTGCCGAACTTGTGACATATGTCAGCGTAGAGGGCGACCCGGAGATCACCCAAAGGCCCCCCTGCAACCGCTCCCTATAATAGAAGAACCCTTTCAAAGAGTAGCTGTTGATATCATTGGACCTCTGGCTAAACCAAGTAAATCTGGAAAGCAGTACATTCTCACTGTTGTGGACTATGCCACCCGATATCCAGAAGCCGTGGCCTTGTCAAGTATTTCTGCAGCCAAGGTGGCCGAGGCCTTGGTTATTATTTTTACCAGAGTAGGATTCCCCAGTGAGATCTTGTCGGACCAAGGCTCCCAGTTCATGTCAGAGTTGGTCCAGTGTCTGTGGCGCACCTGTGGAGTACGAGCGATCCGAACGACCCCGTATCATCCCCAAACAAATGGACTTTGTGAACGATTCAATGGCACTCTGAAGAATATGCTGAGGGCCTTCACGGACCGAGATTCAGACTGGGAGAAGTACCTACCCCATCTCTTGTTTGCCTATCGGGAAGTTCCCCAGGAGTCCACTGTGTTCTCCCCCTTTGAACTACTCTATGGAAGAAAGGTCCAAGGACCCTTAACCCTGCTCAAGGAATACTGGGAGGGGCAAGTTGAAGATGCAGGAACCCCTGTTGTCCCTTATGTCCTAAAGCTGCGAGAAACCCTGGCCCAACTTGCTAGTTTTGCCCAGAGTCATTTGCGTATGGCTCAAACCAGACAGAAGACATGGTATGACCGTAAAGCACGCTATCGGGAGTTTGTAGAAGGACAACAAGTCTTAATGATTGTTCCCCATCGGCAGAATAAACTGCAGTCCACATGGGAGGGTCCCTTCCGGGTTCTCAGAAAACTGAATGATACCAATTACCTTCTTGCTTTAGATGATCAGGGGCTAAGGCAAAAGACTGTCCATGTGAATATCATTAAGGAGTACCATGACAGGAACATTCCAACGATAGCAAGCTGTCGGTTGGCTTCAGAAGATGGTCAAGAGGATGAGGACTCTCTACCTGATCTCGTGGAAGCAGCGAGAGCCCCATCCACTGTGGAACAGGTTCCCCTGGGAGATCACCTGGATTCCTTACAGAAAATCCAGATTGTGGAAGTGCTTCAACAGAGACGGGCTGCTTTCTCATCCCAACCAGGTCGAACCACCGTCACCCAACATCCTGTGGACACTCAGGGCATCCGTTCCATACAACAGGCTCCTTACCGGGTACCTGAATCAATTCGAAACACCATGCAGCACGAACTGGAGGAGATGTTACAGCTTGGGGTAATCCAGGCCTCCCATAGTCCTTGGGCCTCCGCTGTGGTGTTAGTACACAAGAAGGATGGGAGTACTCGATTTTGTGTGGACTATCGGCGACTAAACGACCATACCGTCAGCGATCCTTACCCAATGCCTCGTATTGATGAACTTCTAGACCGACTGGCTGGGTCCCAATATGTCACTACCTTGGATCTCAGTAAGGGGGATACTGGCAGATCCCTCTAACGGAGGAAGGAAGAGAACGGTCTGCTTTTATAACCCCCTTTGGTCTGTATGAATTTCTAAGCATGCTTTTTGGAATGAAAAATGCCCCGGCCACCTTCCAGAGAATGGTGGACCAGATCCTCCGGGGATGTGGTGACTTTGCTTGTGCCTACTGGGATGATATCGCCGTTTTCAGCCACACATGGGAGGAACATCTGCATCAAGTAGTCGTTATTCTGGACCTGATTCTTGCAGCCGGCCTAACCATTCGACCCGATAAATGCCAATTGGGGATGGGTGAAGTCCAGTACCTAGGGCATAGAGTGGGAGGAGGGAAGCTCCGTCCTGAGCCTGCCAAAATCCAGGCTATTAGAGACTGGCCTGTACCTCAAACTAAGAAACAAGTTATGGCTTTTCTGGGCACTGCCAGTTATTACCGAAAATTTGTTTCTCACTTCAGCACTGTGGCCAAGCCTCTTACCAACCTGACCAAGAAAACAATGCCCCGGCTGGTGATCTGGACTCCAGCCTGTGATGAGGCTTTTAACCGGCTGAAGGACGCTCTGATCTGCGATCCTGTCCTGGCTGCTCCAGACTACAAGAGGAGATTCATTGTACAAACGGACGCCTCTGCTTATGGACTGGGAGCTGTCCTCAGCCAGGTGAATGCAGCTGGGGACGAGCACCCCATCGCCTATCTCAGCCGGAAACTGCTGGACCGAGAAGTGGCCTATGCAACTGTTGAAAAAGAATGTCTGGCTGTAGTGTGGGCCCTTAGGAAACTAAGGCCGTATCTGTATGGGTGAGAATTCACCCGTCCAGTGGATTGTGTGGAATTTCTGGGACTCTGAAAAGGACTATTACGTCGTGATCTGGCACTTTGGATTATTGGGAGGTGCCCCTGTGGCGCCCTGGACAAGCCAGGACGTCACAGGTACTGCAACAACACACCCCACACCCCGGCTAGGCACATCAAAGTCAGACAAAAATCCTTGTTGCCTCCTTCCAGGGGCTGATGTCCACACCAGGGGGTGGAGCCAGGCGGTTGGCCCCACCCACCGAGGAGTTCACAGTCCTGGAGGCGGGAAAAGGAAGTCAGAGTAGAAAAGAGTAGTTGAGTTGGAGAGTTGAGGAGTGAAGTGGTAGAGGAGCAGACTGACCGTGTCCGGGTACGTGGCCCGGGCACATACAGCAAGGTTGGCAGACGGTGGTGACCGTCTGCAGGAGAGGCTGATTGACGTGAACCGTAAGGACCGGGGATGGGCGGTGGCCCGCCGGTACCGGATCGGGGAGCGAAGAGAAGCCAGCACCATTCGGCAGGGCCTACGAACCCCGACCAGGCTTGCAGTCGCCGTAAAACCGGTCAAATCCGTTAGCGAAGGGAACCTCCGGGGTTTCCCAGCAGTCAAAACCCGATTGAAGGCAACCGCTGAAACCGTGGAGGGAAATACAGTCACCGCCAAGGCTATAGTTCCCAGGGCCAGAGCCTGCGGGCAAAAGGGGCTCCCTCAGCATCCATCCAAGCTGGGGAGCGGGTTACCGGTGGGAAGCCATCAGAACCGAGAACATAACACAGGTGCAGGGAAAGGCAGTCACCGCCAACCTACCAGGAGAAGAACCACCGCAGCCGTCTGTGGGACCCGTCCATCCAGCCGTTTGTTTTACCAGAGACTTTGCATTCATCATTGGCTGAGTGAGTACCACCGTGCCGTGCGGCACCGTGCTGCCCCCGTGACCCTGCACCTCACCAGGCCCGTAACCCACCTGCCATTCCTCCCTCACCGGGCCCCGGGACAACCAACCCCCCTACCCACGGAGGGGAATATCAACATCTAATCTGCTCCCTGTCATCGCTCCCGGGATCCCCGTCCAGAGCAGCGGTGGTGTCACAACCTCACCACAACCGTGGGTGGTGTCACGGACAATAAATCCCCAAAACCATTCCCCCTTTCACTCACAGGCGAGGAGCGCCGCTCGAGTCCCCGGATCCGGCCCACCGCTCGAGCCACCGAGCAGCAAGCGAAGCAGCAGCAGTGCCGGACCCGAGCATGGTGAGCGCAGCGTCCCCCCCCCCCGCCCGCGACACCCCCGAACCTGTTTTATTTGGACTTGTCGTGTGCTGTTCCTGTATTTCTGTTAGTAAACCTGTTGGATCATCCTCGGTCTGTTGTCTCTCATTGCTTTGCTGTACACCCCGTCACACCCAGTACTTGCAGTTGGTAGGCACTGGGACCTTAGTAGTTGTAGTGGATAGGCACTGGGACCCCTGTAGTAGTAGTGGGCAGATGCTGGGACCCCTCTAGTTGCAGTTGGCAGGCGCTGGGAACCCCCCTGGACCAAGCAGACTCATATCCAGACTCTGGACCTGGGAGAAGGCGAAATGATCACCCTGGAAATCCATGGAGGAGGAATCTGGCAACTGCGTGCTCAGCAGCTTTGTGATCTTTTTTTTTTTTTCGGGGAAAGGTGAGGATGAGCCGAGTGTCAGGATTCGTTTCCATAGGTGTAGTGTACAGATGCTAGGTTCAGATGGCTGGATGTGTGGCCTCTCCAGGTTACAAGGTTCATTTCTGCCTATGGGACTATCCTACCATCAGCTCCTCTGTAATGTCTTCTCTTCTCAGGAGTGCAATTGGACTGCAAAGAAGGTGATCAAGGAGCGGCTAAGAAAGTGCATGGATAGGGTCCGGGTACAAGAGGAGCTGTCTGTGGGGGTCCGGGTTCATGATGGTATGTGTGAGGTAGCTGGGTCCAAGAGGGGCTGTGTATGAGGTCGGGTACATGAGGTGCTGCGTATAGGGGCCAGATACATGAGCGGCTGTGTGGGGGAATGGGTACAAGACGGTCTGTGTATGGGGCAGGGTACATCAGTGGCTCTGTATTGAGGCTAGATACGAGTGACTGTGTGCGTGGCGGGCTGGGTACGAGAGATTCTGTTTATAGGGGCTGGGTAAGTGATGGGCTGTGTGTGTGTGTGTGGAGGGGGGGGCTGGGTACAAGAGAGGCTGTGTATCGGGGCCGGGTACATGAATGGCTGAGTTTATGAGTTGTCTGGTACAAAATGGGCCGTGGATAGGGGAGCTGTTTCCAAAAGGGCTGTGCACGGAGGACGAGTACATGATAGGCTGTGTATGTGAGCCAGGTACATGAGCGGCTGTGTGTGTGTGTGTGTGTGTGGCGCCGGGGTACATGATGGGCTGTGTATGAGGGCCGGGTACATGGGTGGCTGAGTGTGTTGTGTACATGATGGGCTGTCTCAAAAATGGGCTGAGTATGGGGCAGGGTACAAAAAAGGTTGTGTATGGTGGCAGGGTACAAGCAAGGATGGATACATGAATAACTGTGCATGAGACCCAGGTATGAGATGGGGTTCTGTGTGGGGGCTGAGTATAGGAGTGGCTGTATGTGTGCAATGTTCACACTGTGCATTTGTCTATATCCCTATGGTCCTTTTGTTTTGTTCACACTGCACATTCCTCATCTGTATTTTACTATGTCCCTTCTTCTTGCTCCCTGTTCACACTGTGTATTCCTCATCTGTATTTTACTATGTCTCTTCTTGGTCCCTGTTCCCACTGTGTATTCCTCATCTGTATTTTACTATGCCCCTTATTCTTGGGCCCTGTTCACACTGTGTATTCCTCATCTGTATTTTACTATGCCCCTTCTTCTTGGGCCCTGTTCACACTGTGTATTCCTCATCTGTATTTTACGATGTCTCCTCTTGGTCCCTGTTCACACTGTGTATTCCTCATCTGTATTTTACTATGCCCCTTCTTCTTGGTCCCTGTTCACACTGTGTATTCCTCTTCTGTATTTTACTATGTCTCTTCTTGGGCCCTGTTCACACTGTGTATTCCTCATCTGTATTTTACTATGTCTCTTCTTATTCCCTGTTCACACTGTGTATTCCTCATCTGTAAATTACTATGTCTCTTATTATTCCATGTTCACACTGTGTATTCTTCATCTGTATTTACTATGCCCCTTCTTCTTGGTCCCTGTTCCCACTGTGTATTCCTCATCTGTATTTTACTATGCTCCTTCTTCTTGGTCCCTGTTCACACTGTGCATTCCTCATCTGTATTTATGTCTCTTCTTGGTCCCTGTTCACACTGTGAATTCCTCATCTGTATTTTACGATGTCTATTCTTATTCCCTGTTCACACTGTGTATTCTTCATCTGTATTTTACTATGTCCCTTCTTCTTGCTCCCTGTTCACACTGTGTATTCCTCATCTGTATTTTACTATGTCTCTTCTTATTCCCTGTTCACACTGTGTATTCCTCATCTGTATTTTACTATGCCCCTTATTCTTGGGCCCTGTTCACACTGGGTATTCCTCATCTGTATTTTACTATGCCCCTTCTTGGGCCCTGTTCACACTGTGTATTCCTCATCTGTATTTTACGATGTCTCTTCTTGGTCCCTGTTCACACTGTGTATTCCTCATCTGTATTTTACTATGCCCCTTCTTGGGCCCTGTTCACACTGTGTATTCCTCATCTGTATTTTACGATGTCTCTTCTTGGACCCTGTTCACACTGTGTATTCCTCTTCTGTATTTTACTATGTCTCTTCTTATTCCCTGTTCACACTGTGTATTCCTCATCTGTAAATTACTATGTCTCTTATTATTCCCTGTTCACACTGTGTATTCTTCATCTGTATTTTACTATGCCCCTTATTCTTGGTCCCTGTTCACACTGTGTATTCTTCATCTGTATTTTACTATGCCCCTTATTCTTGGGCCCTGTTCACACTGGGTATTCCTCATCTGTATTTTACTATGCCCCTTATTCATGGTCCCTGTTCACACTGTGTATTCCTCATCTGTATTTTACTATGCTCCTTCTTCTTGGTCCCTGCTCACACTGTGTATTCCTCATCTGTATGTTACTATGTCTCTTCTTATTCCCTGCTCACACTGTGTATTCCTCATCTGTATTTTACTATGTCTCTTCTTATTCCCTGTTCACACTGTGTATTCCTCATCTGTATTTTACTATGTCTCTTCTTGGGCCCTGTTCACACTGTGTATTCCTCATCTGTATTTTACTATGCTCCTTCTTCTTGGTCACTGCTCACACTGTGTATTCCTCATCTGTATTTTACTATGTCTCTTCTTATTCCTTGTTCACACTGTGTATTCCTCATCTGTATTTTACTATGTCTCTTCTTATTCCCTGTTCACACTGTGTATTCTTCATCTGTATTTTACTATGCCCATTCTTCTTGGTCCCTGTTCACACTGTGTATTCCTCATCTGTATATTACTATACTTCTTCTTGGTCCCTCTTCACACTGTGTATTCCTCATCTGTATTTTACTATGGCCGTTCTTCTTGGTCCCTGTTCACACTGTGTATTCCTCATCTGTATTTTACTATGTCTCTTCTTATTCCCTGTTCACACTGTGTATTCCTCATCTGTATTTTACTATGTCTCTTCTTATTCCCTGTTCACACTGTGTATTCTTCATCTGTATTTTACTATGTCTCTTCTTATTCCCTGTTCACACTGTGTATTCCTCATCTGTATTTTACTATGTCTCTTCTTATTCCCTGTTCACACTGTGTATTCTTCATCTGTATTTTACTATGTCTCTTATTATTCCATGTTCACACTGTGTATTCTTCATCTGTATTTACTATGCCCCTTCTTCTTGGTCCCTGTTCACACTGTGTATTCCTCATCTGTATTTTACTATGTCTCTTCTTGGGCCCTGTTCCCACTGTGTATTCCTCATCTGTATGATACTATGCTGCTTCTTCTTGGTCCCTGCTCACACTGTGTATTCCTCATCTGTATTTTACTATGCTCCTTCTTCTTGGTCCCTGTTCACACTGTGTATTCCTCATCTGTATTTTACTATGTCTCTTCTTCTTGGTCCCTGTTCACACTGTGAATTCCTCCTCTGTATTTTACTATGTCTATTCTTCTTGGTCCCTGTTCACACTGTGAATTCCTCCTCTGTATTTTACGATGTCTATTCTTATTCCCTGTTCACACTGTGTATTCCTCATCTGTATTTTACTATGTCTCTTATTATTCCCTGTTCACACTGTGTATTCTTCATCTGTATTTTACTATGTCTCTTCTTGGTCCCTGTTCCCACTGTGTATTCCTCATCTGTATTTTACTATGCCCCTTATTCTTGGGCCCTGTTCACACTGTGTATTCCTCATCTGTATTTTACTATGTCTCTTCTTATTCCCTGTTCACACTGTGTATTCTTCATCTGTATTTTACTATGTCTGTTCTTATTCCCTGTTCACACTGTGAATTCCTCATCTGTATTTTACTATGTCTCTTCTTATTCCCTGTTCACACTGTGTATTCCTCATCTGTATTTTACTATGTCTCTTCTTATTCCCTGTTCACACTGTGTATTCTTCATCTGTATTTTACTATGTCTCTTCTTACTCCCTGTTCACACTGTGTATTCCTCATCTGTATTTTACTATGTCTCTTCTTACTCCCTGTTCACACTGTGTATTCCTCATCTGTATTTTACTATGTCTCTTCTTATTCCCTGTTCACACTGTGTATTCCTCATCTGTTGTATTTTACTATGTCTCTTCTTATTCCTTGTTCACACTGTGTATTCCTCATCTTTATTTTACTATGTCTCTTCTTACTCCCTGTTCACACTATGTATTCCTCATCTGTATTTTACTATGTCTCTTCTTATTCCCTGTTCACACTGTGTATTCTTCATCTGTATTTTACTATGTCTCTTCTTATTCCCTGTTCACACTGTGTATTCCTCATCTGTATTTTACTATGTCTCTTCTTATTCCCTGTTCACACTGTGTATTCCTCATCTGTATTTTACTATGTCTCTTCTTATTCCCTGTTCACACTGTGTATTCTTCATCTGTATTTTACTATGTCTCTTCTTATTCCCTGTTCACACTGTGTATTCCTCATCTGTATTTTACTATGTCTCTTCTTATTCCCTGTTCACACTGTGTATTCCTCATCTGTATTTTACTATGTCTCTTCTTACTCCCTGTTCACACTGTGTATTCTTCATCTGTATTTTACTATGTCTCTTCTTATTCCCTGTTCACACTGTGTATTCCTCATCTGTATTTTACTATGTCTCTTCTTATTCCCTGTTAACACTGTGTATTCCTCATCTGTATTTTACTATGTCTCTTCTTATTCCCTGTTCACACTGTGTATTCCTCATCTGTATTTTACTATGTCTCTTCTTACTCCCTGTTCACACTGTGTATTCTTCATCTGTATTTTACTATGTCTCTTCTTATTCCCTGTTCACACTGTGTATTCCTCATCTGTATTTTACTATGTCTCTTCTTATTCCCTGTTCACACTGTGTATTCCTCATCTGTATTTTACTATGTCTCTTCTTATTCCCTGTTCACACTGTGTATTCCTCATCTGTATTTTACTATGTCTCTTCTTATTCCCTGTTCACACTGTGTATTCCTCATCTGTATTTTACTATGTCTCTTCTTATTCCCTGTTCAAACTGTGTATTCTTCATCTGTATTTTACTATGTCTCTTCTTATTCCCTGTTCACACTGTGTATTCTTCATCTGTATTTTACTATGTCTCTTCTTATTCCCTGTTCACACTGTGTATTCCTCGTCTGTATTTCACTATGTCTCTTCTTATTCCCTGTTCACACTGTGTATTCCTCATCTGTATTTTACTATGTCTCTTCTTATTCCCTGTTCACACTGTGTATTCCTCATCTGTATTTTACTATGTCTCTTCTTATTCCCTGTTCACACTGTGTATTCCTCATCATTATTTTACTATGTCTCTTCTTATTCCCTGTTCACACTGTATATTCTTCATCTGTATTTTACTATGTCTCTTCTTATTCCCTGTTCACACTGTGTATTCCTCATCTGTATTTTATTACTATGTCTCTTCTTACTCCTTGTTCACACTGTGTATTCTTCATCTGTATTTTACTATGTCTCTTCTTATTCCCTGTTCACACTGTGTATTCTTCATCTGTATTTTATTACTATGTCTCTTCTTATTCCCTGTTCACACTGTGTATTCTTCATCTGTATTTTATTACTATGTCTCTTCTTATTCCCTGTTCACACTGTGTATTCTTCATCTGTATTTTATTACTATGTCTCTTCTTATTCCCTGTTCACACTGTGTATTCCTCATCTGTATTTTATTACTATGTCTCTTCTTATTCCCTGTTCACACTGTGTATTCCTCATCTGTATTTTACTATGTCTCTTCTTACTCCCTGTTCACACTGTGTATTCTTCATCTGTATTTTACTATGTCTCTTCTTATTCCCTGTTCACACTGTGTATTCCTCATCTGTATTTTACTATGTCTCTTCTTATTCCCTGTTCACACTGTGTATTCCTCATCTGTATTTTACTATGTCTCTTCTTATTCCCTGTTCACACTGTGTATTCTTCATCTGTATTTTATTACTATGTCTCTTCTTATTCCCTGTTCACACTGTGTATTCTTCATCTGTATTTTACTATGTCTCTTCTTATTCCCTGTTCACACTGTGTATTCCTCATCTGTATTTTACTATGTCTCTTCTTATTCCCTGTTCACACTGTGTATTCTTCATCTGTATTTTATTACTATGTCTCTTCTTACTCCCTGTTCACACTGTGTATTCTTCATCTGTATTTTACTATGTCTCTTCTTATTCCCTGTTCACACTGTGTATTCTTCATCTGTATTTTACTATGTCTCTTCTTACTCCCTGTTCACACTGTGTATTCATCTTCTGTATTTTACTATGTTTCTTCTTATTCCCTGTTCACACTGTGTATTCCTCATCTGTATTTTACTATGTCTCTTCTTATTCCCTGTTCACACTGTGTATTCCTCATCTGTATTTTACTATGTCTCTTCTTATTCCCTGTTCACACTGTGTATTCCTCATCTGTATTTTACTATGTCTCTTCTTATTCCCTGTTCACACTGTGTATTCCTCATCTGTATTTTACTATGTCTCTTCTTATTCCCTGTTCAAACTGTGTATTCTTCATCTGTATTTTACTATGTCTCTTCTTATTCCCTGTTCACACTGTGTATTCTTCATCTGTATTTTACTATGTCTCTTCTTATTCCCTGTTCACACTGTGTATTCCTCGTCTGTATTTCACTATGTCTCTTCTTATTCCCTGTTCACACTGTGTATTCCTCATCTGTATTTTACTATGTCTCTTCTTATTCCCTGTTCACACTGTGTATTCCTCATCTGTATTTTACTATGTCTCTTCTTATTCCCTGTTCACACTGTGTATTCCTCATCATTATTTTACTATGTCTCTTCTTATTCCCTGTTCACACTGTATATTCTTCATCTGTATTTTACTATGTCTCTTCTTATTCCCTGTTCACACTGTGTATTCCTCATCTGTATTTTATTACTATGTCTCTTCTTACTCCTTGTTCACACTGTGTATTCTTCATCTGTATTTTACTATGTCTCTTCTTATTCCCTGTTCACACTGTGTATTCTTCATCTGTATTTTATTACTATGTCTCTTCTTATTCCCTGTTCACACTGTGTATTCTTCATCTGTATTTTATTACTATGTCTCTTCTTATTCCCTGTTCACACTGTGTATTCTTCATCTGTATTTTATTACTATGTCTCTTCTTATTCCCTGTTCACACTGTGTATTCCTCATCTGTATTTTATTACTATGTCTCTTCTTATTCCCTGTTCACACTGTGTATTCTTCATCTGTATTTTATTACTATGTCTCTTCTTACTCCCTGTTCACACTGTGTATTCTTCATCTGTATTTTACTATGTCTCTTCTTATTCCCTGTTCACACTGTGTATTCCTTATCTGTATTGTATTACTATGTCTCTTCTTATTCCCTGTTCACACTGTGTATTCTTCATCTGTATTTTACTATGTCTCTTCTTATTCCCTGTTCACACTGTGAATTCCTCATCTGTATTTTACTATGTCTCTTCTTGTTCCCTGTTCACACTGTGTATTCCTCATCTGTATTTTACTATGTCTCTTCTTATTCCCTGTTCACACTGTGTATTCCTCTTCTGTATTTTACTATGTCTCTTCTTATTCCCTGTTCACACTGTGTATTCCTCTTCTGTATTTTACTATGTCTCTTCTTATTCCCTGTTCACACTGTGTATTCCTCTTCTGTATTTTACTATGTCTCTTCTTATTCCCTGTTCACACTGTGTATTCCTCATCTGTATTTTACTATGTCTCTTCTTACTCCCTGTTCACACTGTGTATTCTTCATCTGTATTTTATTACTATGTCTCTTCTTACTCCCTGTTCACACTGTTTATTCTTCATCTGTATTTTACTATGTCTCTTCTTATTCCCTGTTCACACTGTGTATTCTTCATCTGTATTTTATTACTATGTCTCTTCTTATTCCCTGTTCACACTGTGTATTCCTCATCTGTATTTTATTACGATGTCTCTTCTTATTCCCTGTTCACACTGTGTATTCCTCATCTGTATTTTATTACTATGTCTCTTCTTACTCCCTGTTCACACTGTGTATTCTTCATCTGTATTTTACTATGTCTCTTCTTATTCCCTGTTCACACTGTGTATTCTTCATCTGTATTTTATTACTATGTCTCTTCTTACTCCCTGTTCACACTGTGTATTCTTCATCTGTATTTTACTATGTCTCTTCTTACTCCCTGTTCACACTGTGTATTCTTCATCTGTATTTTACTATGTCTCTTCTTATTCCCTGTTCACACTGTGTATTCTTCATCTGTATTTTATTACTATGTCTCTTCTTATTCCCTGTTCACACTGTGTATTCTTCATCTGTATTTTATTACTATGTCTCTTCTTATTCCCTGTTCACACTGTGTATTCCTCATCTGTATTTTACTATGTCTCTTCTTATTCCCTGTTCACACTGTGTATTCTTCATCTGTATTTTATTACTATGTCTCTTCTTACTCCCTGTTCACACTGTGTATTCTTCATCTGTATTTTACTATGTCTCTTCTTATTCCCTGTTCACACTGTGTATTCTTCATCTGTATTTTACTATGTCTCTTCTTACTCCCTGTTCACACTGTGTATTCATCTTCTGTATTTTACTATGTTTCTTCTTATTCCCTGTTCACACTGTGTATTCCACATCTGTATTTTACTATGTCTCTTCTTATTCCCTGTTCACACTGTGTATTCCTCATCTGTATTTTACTATGTCTCTTCTTATTCCCTGTTCACACTGTGTATTCCTCATCTGTATTTTACTATGTCTCTTCTTATTCCCTGTTCACACTGTGTATTCCTCATCTGTATTTTACTATGTCTCTTCTTATTCCCTGTTCAAACTGTGTATTCTTCATCTGTATTTTACTATGTCTCTTCTTATTCCCTGTTCACACTGTGTATTCTTCATCTGTATTTTACTATGTCTCTTCTTATTCCCTGTTCACACTGTGTATTCCTCGTCTGTATTTCACTATGTCTCTTCTTATTCCCTGTTCACACTGTGTATTCCTCATCTGTATTTTACTATGTCTCTTCTTATTCCCTGTTCACACTGTGTATTCCTCATCTGTATTTTACTATGTCTCTTCTTATTCCCTGTTCACACTGTGTATTCCTCATCATTATTTTACTATGTCTCTTCTTATTCCCTGTTCACACTGTGTATTCTTCATCTGTATTTTACTATGTCTCTTCTTATTCCCTGTTCACACTGTGTATTCCTCATCTGTATTTTATTACTATGTCTCTTCTTACTCCTTGTTCACACTGTGTATTCTTCATCTGTATTTTACTATGTCTCTTCTTATTCCCTGTTCACACTGTGTATTCTTCATCTGTATTTTATTACTATGTCTCTTCTTATTCCCTGTTCACACTGTGTATTCTTCATCTGTATTTTATTACTATGTCTCTTCTTATTCCCTGTTCACACTGTGTATTCTTCATCTGTATTTTATTACTATGTCTCTTCTTATTCCCTGTTCACACTGTGTATTCCTCATCTGTATTTTATTACTATGTCTCTTCTTATTCCCTGTTCACACTGTGTATTCTTCATCTGTATTTTATTACTATGTCTCTTCTTACTCCCTGTTCACACTGTGTATTCTTCATCTGTATTTTACTATGTCTCTTCTTATTCCCTGTTCACACTGTGTATTCCTTATCTGTATTGTATTACTATGTCTCTTCTTATTCCCTGTTCACACTGTGTATTCTTCATCTGTATTTTACTATGTCTCTTCTTATTCCCTGTTCACACTGTGAATTCCTCATCTGTATTTTACTATGTCTCTTCTTGTTCCCTGTTCACACTGTGTATTCTTCATCTGTATTTTATTACTATGTCTCTTCTTATTCCCTGTTCACACTGTGTATTCTTCATCTGTATTTTATTACTATGTCTCTTCTTATTCCCTGTTCACACTGTGTATTCCTCATCTGTATTTTACTATGTCTCTTCTTATTCCCTGTTCACACTGTGTATTCCTCTTCTGTATTTTACTATGTCTCTTCTTATTCCCTGTTCACACTGTGTATTCCTCTTCTGTATTTTACTATGTCTCTTCTTATTCCCTGTTCACACTGTGTATTCCTCTTCTGTATTTTACTATGTCTCTTCTTATTCCCTGTTCACACTGTGTATTCCTTATCTGTATTGTATTACTATGTCTCTTCTTATTCCCTGTTCACACTGTGTATTCTTCATCTGTATTTTATTACTATGTCTCTTCTTACTCCCTGTTCACACTGTGTATTCTTCATCTGTATTTTATTACTATGTCTCTTCTTACTCCCTGTTCACACTGTTTATTCTTCATCTGTATTTTACTATGTCTCTTCTTATTCCCTGTTCACACTGTGTATTCTTCATCTGTATTTTATTACTATGTCTCTTCTTATTCTCTGTTCACACTGTGTATTCCTCATCTGTATTTTATTACTATGTCTCTTCTTATTCCCTGTTCACACTGTGTATTCCTCATATGTATTTTATTACTATGTCTCTTCTTACTCCCTGTTCACACTGTGTATTCTTCATCTGTATTTTACTATGTCTCTTCTTATTCCCTGTTCACACTGTGTATTCTTCATCTGTATTTTATTACTATGTCTCTTCTTATTCCCTGTTCACACTGTGTATTCCTCATCTGTATTTTATTACTATGTCTAATAATAATAATAAATAATAATCTTTATTTCTATAGCGCCAACATATTCCGTAGCGCTTTACAATTCAGGAGGATCATATACAAACAAGTAACAGTTATAGAAATACAATATTTAGAGGGGAAAAAAAATACAACCCTGCTCGTGAGAGCTTACAATCTACAATGAGATGGGGGGAGAGGCAAGGTTCAAGTGCTTATTTACAATGACAATCCAACCATCTCACGGAAATGGGGCTGGATAATGGTTTCCTGGACCAGTGGGCCCGAGCCTTGAGATGCCTTTGGGTGCCATGGAGTTTGATGTGGAGCTATGTTGTGAGAGGTTGTAGAGGGACTATGTGAATCGAATCTGATTAGGGAGTGTGATAGGCCGCCCTAAAAAGATGCGTCTTTAGGGTGCGTCTGAAGCTGAGTAAGTTGTGATTTGTCCTAACTTCTTGGGGTAGAGCGTTCCAGAGGGTTGGTGCAGCTCGGAAGAAGTCTTGGATCCGGGAGTGGGAGGTTCGAATTAGTGTGGATGTTAGTCGAAAGTCGCTTGCAGAGCGTAGAGAACGGGTGGGGTGATAGACAGAGAGGAGGGTGGAGATGTAGGGGGGTGCCGCACTGTGGAGAGCTTTGTGGGTGAGAACAAGCAGTTTGAATTGGATCCTATGATATATGGGCAGCCAGTGCAATGACTGGCACAGAGCAGAGGCATCCATGTCTCTTCTTATTCCCTGTTCACACTGTGTATTCCTCATCTGTATTTTATTACTATGTCTCTTCTTACTCCCTGTTCACACTGTGTATTCTTCATCTGTATTTTACTATGTCTCTTCTTATTCCCTGTTCACACTGTGTATTCTTCATCTGTATTTTATTACTATGTCTCTTCTTACTCCCTGTTCACACTGTGTATTCTTCATCTGTATTTTACTAT
Organism: Anomaloglossus baeobatrachus; assembly: GCF_048569485.1. Lineage (NCBI taxonomy): Eukaryota > Metazoa > Chordata > Amphibia > Anura > Aromobatidae > Anomaloglossus > Anomaloglossus baeobatrachus. The sequence continues at coordinate 89,888,824 of NC_134364.1, read as the reverse complement.
GTCTCTTCTTACTCCCTGTTCACACTGTGTATTCTTCATCTGTATTTTACTATGTCTCTTCTTACTCCTTGTTCACACTGTGTATTCCTCTTCTGTATTTTACTATGTCTCTTCTTATTCCCTGTTCACACTGTGTATTCTTCATCTGTATTTTATTACTATGTCTCTTCTTATTCCCTGTTCACACTGTGTATTCCTCTTCTGTATTTTACTATGTCTCTTCTTATTCCCTGTTCACACTGTGTATTCTTCATCTGTATTTTACTATGTCTCTTCTTACTCCCTGTTCACACTGTGTATTCATCTTCTGTATTTTACTATGTTTCTTCTTATTCCCTGTTCACACTGTGTATTCCACATCTGTATTTTACTATGTCTCTTCTTATTCCCTGTTCACACTGTGTATTCCTCATCTGTATTTTACTATGTCTCTTCTTATTCCCTGTTCACACTGTGTATTCCTCATCTGTATTTTACTATGTCTCTTCTTATTCCCTGTTCACACTGTGTATTCCTCATCTGTATTTTACTATGTCTCTTCTTATTCCCTGTTCAAACTGTGTATTCTTCATCTGTATTTTACTATGTCTCTTCTTATTCCCTGTTCACACTGTGTATTCTTCATCTGTATTTTACTATGTCTCTTCTTATTCCCTGTTCACACTGTGTATTCCTCGTCTGTATTTCACTATGTCTCTTCTTATTCCCTGTTCACACTGTGTATTCCTCATCTGTATTTTACTATGTCTCTTCTTATTCCCTGTTCACACTGTGTATTCCTCATCTGTATTTTACTATGTCTCTTCTTATTCCCTGTTCACACTGTGTATTCCTCATCATTATTTTACTATGTCTCTTCTTATTCCCTGTTCACACTGTGTATTCTTCATCTGTATTTTACTATGTCTCTTCTTATTCCCTGTTCACACTGTGTATTCCTCATCTGTATTTTATTACTATGTCTCTTCTTACTCCTTGTTCACACTGTGTATTCTTCATCTGTATTTTACTATGTCTCTTCTTATTCCCTGTTCACACTGTGTATTCTTCATCTGTATTTTATTACTATGTCTCTTCTTATTCCCTGTTCACACTGTGTATTCTTCATCTGTATTTTATTACTATGTCTCTTCTTATTCCCTGTTCACACTGTGTATTCTTCATCTGTATTTTATTACTATGTCTCTTCTTATTCCCTGTTCACACTGTGTATTCCTCATCTGTATTTTATTACTATGTCTCTTCTTATTCCCTGTTCACACTGTGTATTCTTCATCTGTATTTTATTACTATGTCTCTTCTTACTCCCTGTTCACACTGTGTATTCTTCATCTGTATTTTACTATGTCTCTTCTTATTCCCTGTTCACACTGTGTATTCCTTATCTGTATTGTATTACTATGTCTCTTCTTATTCCCTGTTCACACTGTGTATTCTTCATCTGTATTTTACTATGTCTCTTCTTATTCCCTGTTCACACTGTGAATTCCTCATCTGTATTTTACTATGTCTCTTCTTGTTCCCTGTTCACACTGTGTATTCTTCATCTGTATTTTATTACTATGTCTCTTCTTATTCCCTGTTCACACTGTGTATTCTTCATCTGTATTTTATTACTATGTCTCTTCTTATTCCCTGTTCACACTGTGTATTCCTCATCTGTATTTTACTATGTCTCTTCTTATTCCCTGTTCACACTGTGTATTCCTCTTCTGTATTTTACTATGTCTCTTCTTATTCCCTGTTCACACTGTGTATTCCTCTTCTGTATTTTACTATGTCTCTTCTTATTCCCTGTTCACACTGTGTATTCCTCTTCTGTATTTTACTATGTCTCTTCTTATTCCCTGTTCACACTGTGTATTCCTTATCTGTATTGTATTACTATGTCTCTTCTTATTCCCTGTTCACACTGTGTATTCTTCATCTGTATTTTATTACTATGTCTCTTCTTACTCCCTGTTCACACTGTGTATTCTTCATCTGTATTTTATTACTATGTCTCTTCTTACTCCCTGTTCACACTGTTTATTCTTCATCTGTATTTTACTATGTCTCTTCTTATTCCCTGTTCACACTGTGTATTCTTCATCTGTATTTTATTACTATGTCTCTTCTTATTCTCTGTTCACACTGTGTATTCCTCATCTGTATTTTATTACTATGTCTCTTCTTATTCCCTGTTCACACTGTGTATTCCTCATATGTATTTTATTACTATGTCTCTTCTTACTCCCTGTTCACACTGTGTATTCTTCATCTGTATTTTACTATGTCTCTTCTTATTCCCTGTTCACACTGTGTATTCTTCATCTGTATTTTATTACTATGTCTCTTCTTATTCCCTGTTCACACTGTGTATTCCTCATCTGTATTTTATTACTATGTCTAATAATAATAATAAATAATAATCTTTATTTCTATAGCGCCAACATATTCCGTAGCGCTTTACAATTCAGGAGGATCATATACAAACAAGTAACAGTTATAGAAATACAATATTTAGAGGGGAAAAAAAATACAACCCTGCTCGTGAGAGCTTACAATCTACAATGAGATGGGGGGAGAGGCAAGGTTCAAGTGCTTATTTACAATGACAATCCAACCATCTCACGGAAATGGGGCTGGATAATGGTTTCCTGGACCAGTGGGCCCGAGCCTTGAGATGCCTTTGGGTGCCATGGAGTTTGATGTGGAGCTATGTTGTGAGAGGTTGTAGAGGGACTATGTGAATCGAATCTGATTAGGGAGTGTGATAGGCCGCCCTAAAAAGATGCGTCTTTAGGGTGCGTCTGAAGCTGAGTAAGTTGTGATTTGTCCTAACTTCTTGGGGTAGAGCGTTCCAGAGGGTTGGTGCAGCTCGGAAGAAGTCTTGGATCCGGGAGTGGGAGGTTCGAATTAGTGTGGATGTTAGTCGAAAGTCGCTTGCAGAGCGTAGAGAACGGGTGGGGTGATAGACAGAGAGGAGGGTGGAGATGTAGGGGGGTGCCGCACTGTGGAGAGCTTTGTGGGTGAGAACAAGCAGTTTGAATTGGATCCTATGATATATGGGCAGCCAGTGCAATGACTGGCACAGAGCAGAGGCATCCATGTCTCTTCTTATTCCCTGTTCACACTGTGTATTCCTCATCTGTATTTTATTACTATGTCTCTTCTTACTCCCTGTTCACACTGTGTATTCTTCATCTGTATTTTACTATGTCTCTTCTTATTCCCTGTTCACACTGTGTATTCTTCATCTGTATTTTATTACTATGTCTCTTCTTACTCCCTGTTCACACTGTGTATTCTTCATCTGTATTTTACTATGTCTCTTCTTACTCCCTGTTCACACTGTGTATTCTTCATCTGTATTTTACTATGTCTCTTCTTACTCCTTGTTCACACTGTGTATTCCTCTTCTGTATTTTACTATGTCTCTTCTTATTCCCTGTTCACACTGTGTATTCTTCATCTGTATTTTATTACTATGTCTCTTCTTATTCCCTGTTCACACTGTGTATTCCTCTTCTGTATTTTACTATGTCTCTTCTTATTCCCTGTTCACACTGTGTATTCCTCATCTGTATTTTATTACTATGTCTCTTCTTACTCCTTGTTCACACTGTGTATTCTTCATCTGTATTTTACTATGTCTCTTCTTACTCCTTGTTCACACTGTGTATTCTTCATCTGTATTTTACTATGTCTCTTCTTACTCCTTGTTCACACTGTGTATTCTTCATCTGTATTTTACTATGTCTCTTCTTACTCCTTGTTCACACTGTGTATTCTTCATCTGTATTTTACTATGTCTCTTCTTACTCCTTGTTCACACTGTGTATTCTTCATCTGTATTTTACTATGTCTCTTCTTATTCCCTGTTCACACTGTGTATTCCTCATCTGTATTTTACTATGTCTCTTCTTATTCCCTGTTCACACTGTGTATTCCTCATCTGTATTTTATTACTATGTCTCTTCTTATTCCCTGTTCACACTGTGTATTCTTCATCTGTATTTGACTATGTCTCTTCTTATTCCCTGTTCACACTGTGTATTCTTCATCTGTATTTTACTATGTCTCTTCTTATTCCCTGTTCACACTGTGTATTCTTCATCTGTATTTTATTACTATGTCTCTTCTTACTCCCTGTTCACACTGTGTATTCTTCATCTGTATTTTACTATGTCTCTTCTTATTCTCTGTTCACACTGTGTATTCTTCATCATCTGTATTTTATTACTATGTCTCTTCTTTCTCCTTGTTCACACTGTGTATTCTTCATCTGTATTTTATTACTATGTCTCTTCTTACTCCCTGTTCACACTGTGTATTCTTCATCTGTATTTTACTATGTCTCTTCTTATTCCCTGTTCACACTGTGTATTCTTCATCTGTATTTTATTACTATGTCTCTTCTTATTCCCTGTTCACACTGTGTATTCCTCATCTGTATTTTATTACTATGTCTCTTCTTATTCCCTGTTCACACTGTGTATTCCTCATCTGTATTTTATTACTATGTCTCTTCTTACTCCCTGTTCACACTGTGTATTCTTCATCTGTATTTTACTATGTTTCTTCTTATTCCCTGTTCACACTGTGTATTCTTCATCTGTATTTTACTATGTCTCTTCTTACTCCCTGTTCACACTGTGTATTCTTCATCTGTATTTTACTATGTCTCTTCTTATTCCCTGTTCACACTGTGTATTCTTCATCTGTATTTTATTACTATGTCTCTTCTTATTCCCTGTTCACACTGTGTATTCTTCATCTGTATTTTATTACTATGTCTCTTCTTATTCCCTGTTCACACTGTGTATTCTTCATCTGTATTTTATTACTATGTCTCTTCTTACTCCCTGTTCACACTGTGTATTCCTCTTCTGTATTTTACTATGTCTCTTCTTATTCCCTGTTCACACTGTGTATTCCTCTTCTGTATTTTACTATGTCTCTTCTTATTCCCTGTTCACACTGTGTATTCCTCATCTGTATTTTATTACTATGTCTCTTCTTACTCCTTGTTCACACTGTGTATTCTTCATCTGTATTTTACTATGTCTCTTCTTACTCCTTGTTCACACTGTGTATTCTTCATCTGTATTTTACTATGTCTCTTCTTACTCCTTGTTCACACTGTGTATTCCTCTTCTGTATTTTACTATGTCTCTTCTTATTCCCTGTTCACACTGTGTATTCTTCATCTGTATTTTACTATGTCTCTTCTTACTCCTTGTTCACACTGTGTATTCTTCATCTGTATTTTACTATGTCTCTTCTTACTCCTTGTTCACACTGTGTATTCTTCATCTGTATTTTACTATGTCTCTTCTTATTCCCTGTTCACACTGTGTATTCCTCATCTGTATTTTACTATGTCTCTTCTTATTCCCTGTTCACACTGTGTATTCATCTTCTGTATTTTACTATGTGTCTTCTTATTCCCTGTTCACACTGTGTATTCTTCATCTGTATTTGACTATGTCTCTTCTTATTCCCTGTTCACACTGTGTATTCTTCATCTGTATTTTACTATGTCTCTTCTTATTCCCTGTTCACACTGTGTATTCTTCATCTGTATTTTATTACTATGTCTCTTCTTACTCCCTGTTCACACTGTGTATTCTTCATCTGTATTTTACTATGTCTCTTCTTATTCTCTGTTCACACTGTGTATTCTTCATCTGTATTTTATTACTATGTCTCTTCTTTCTCCTTGTTCACACTGTGTATTCTTCATCTGTATTTTATTACTATGTCTCTTCTTACTCCCTGTTCACACTGTGTATTCTTCATCTGTATTTTACTATGTCTCTTCTTATTCCCTGTTCACACTGTGTATTCTTCATCTGTATTTTATTACTATGTCTCTTCTTACTCCCTGTTCACACTGTGTATTCTTCATCTGTATTTTATTACTATGTCTCTTCTTACTCCCTGTTCACACTGTGTATTCTTCATCTGTATTTTACTATGTCTCTTCTTATTCCCTGTTCACACTGTGTATTCTTCATCTGTATTTTATTACTATGTCTCTTCTTACTCCCTGTTCACACTGTGTATTCTTCATCTGTATTTTACTATGTCTCTTCTTATTCCCTGTTCACACTGTGTATTCCTCATCTGTATTTTATTACTATGTCTCTTCTTATTCCCTGTTCACACTGTGTATTCCTCATCTGTATTTTATTACTATGTCTCTTCTTACTCCCTGTTCACACTGTGTATTCTTCATCTGTATTTTACTATGTCTCTTCTTACTCCCTGTTCACACTGTGTATTCTTCATCTGTATTTTACTATGTCTCTTCTTACTCCCTGTTCACACTGTGTATTCTTCATCTGTATTTTACTATGTCTCTTCTTACTCCCTGTTCACACTGTGTATTCCTTATCTGTATTTTATTACTATGTCTCTTCTTACTCCCTGTTCACACTGTGTATTCCTCTTCTGTATTTTACTATGTCTCTTCTTATTCCCTGTTCACACTGTGTATTCCTCTTCTGTATTTTACTATGTCTCTTCTTATTCCCTGTTCACACTGTGTATTCCTCTTCTGTATTTTACTATGTCTCTTCTTATTCCCTGTTCACACTGTGTATTCCTCATCTGTATTTTATTGCTATGTCTCTTCTTACTCCTTGTTCACACTGTGTATTCTTCATCTGTATTTTACTATGTCTCTTCTTACTCCCTGTTCACACTGTGTATTCTTCATCTGTATTTTACTATGTCTCTTCTTATTCCCTGTTCACACTGTGTATTCCTCATCTGTATTTTATTACTATGTCTCTTCTTATTCCCTGTTCACACTGTGTATTCCTCATCTGTATTTTATTACTATGTCTCTTCTTACTCCCTGTTCACACTGTGTATTCTTCATCTGTATTTGACTATGTCTCTTCTTACTCCCTGTTCACACTGTGTATTCTTCATCTGTATTTTACTATGTCTCTTCTTACTCCCTGTTCACACTGTGTATTCTTCATCTGTATTTTACTATGTCTCTTCTTATTCCCTGTTCACACTGTGTATTCTTCATCTGTATTTTATTACTATGTCTCTTCTTATTCCCTGTTCACACTGTGTATTCTTCATCTGTATTTTATTACTATGTCTCTTCTTATTCCCTGTTCACACTGTGTATTCTTCATCTGTATTTTATTACTATGTCTCTTCTTACTCCCTGTTCACACTGTGTATTCCTCTTCTGTATTTTACTATGTCTCTTCTTATTCCCTGTTCACACTGTGTATTCTTCATCTGTATTTTACTATGTCTCTTCTTATTCCCTGTTCACACTGTGTATTCATCTTCTGTATTTTACTATGTGTCTTCTTATTCCCTGTTCACACTGTGTATTCCTCATCTGTATTTTATTACTATGTCTCTTCTTATTCCCTGTTCACACTGTGTATTCTTCATCTGTATTTGACTATGTCTCTTCTTATTCCCTGTTCACACTGTGTATTCTTCATCTGTATTTTATTACTATGTCTCTTCTTATTCCCTGTTCACACTGTGTATTCTTCATCTGTATTTTATTACTATGTCTCTTCTTATTCCCTGTTCACACTGTGTATTCCTCATCTGTATTTTATTACTATGTCTCTTCTTATTCCCTGTTCACACTGTGTATTCTTCATCTGTATTTTATTACTATGTCTCTTCTTACTCCCTGTTCACACTGTGTATTCTTCATCTGTATTTTACTATGTCTCTTCTTATTCCCTGTTCACACTGTGTATTCCTTATCTGTATTGTATTACTATGTCTCTTCTTATTCCCTGTTCACACTGTGTATTCTTCATCTGTATTTTACTATGTCTCTTCTTATTCCCTGTTCACACTGTGAATTCCTCATCTGTATTTTACTATGTCTCTTCTTGTTCCCTGTTCACACTGTGTATTCTTCATCTGTATTTTATTACTATGTCTCTTCTTATTCCCTGTTCACACTGTGTATTCTTCATCTGTATTTTATTACTATGTCTCTTCTTATTCCCTGTTCACACTGTGTATTCCTCATCTGTATTTTACTATGTCTCTTCTTATTCCCTGTTCACACTGTGTATTCCTCTTCTGTATTTTACTATGTCTCTTCTTATTCCCTGTTCACACTGTGTATTCCTCTTCTGTATTTTACTATGTCTCTTCTTATTCCCTGTTCACACTGTGTATTCCTCTTCTGTATTTTACTATGTCTCTTCTTATTCCCTGTTCACACTGTGTATTCCTTATCTGTATTGTATTACTATGTCTCTTCTTATTCCCTGTTCACACTGTGTATTCTTCATCTGTATTTTATTACTATGTCTCTTCTTACTCCCTGTTCACACTGTGTATTCTTCATCTGTATTTTATTACTATGTCTCTTCTTACTCCCTGTTCACACTGTTTATTCTTCATCTGTATTTTACTATGTCTCTTCTTATTCCCTGTTCACACTGTGTATTCTTCATCTGTATTTTATTACTATGTCTCTTCTTATTCCCTGTTCACACTGTGTATTCCTCATCTGTATTTTATTACTATGTCTCTTCTTACTCCCTGTTCACACTGTGTATTCTTCATCTGTATTTTACTATGTCTCTTCTTATTCCCTGTTCACACTGTGTATTCTTCATCTGTATTTTATTACTATGTCTCTTCTTATTCCCTGTTCACACTGTGTATTCCTCATCTGTATTTTATTACTATGTCTCTTCTTATTCCCTGTTCACACTGTGTATTCCTCATCTGTATTTTATTACTATGTCTCTTCTTACTCCCTGTTCACACTGTGTATTCTTCATCTGTATTTTACTATGTCTCTTCTTATTCCCTGTTCACACTGTGTATTCTTCATCTGTATTTTATTACTATGTCTCTTCTTACTCCCTGTTCACACTGTGTATTCTTCATCTGTATTTTACTATGTCTCTTCTTACTCCCTGTTCACACTGTGTATTCTTCATCTGTATTTTACTATGTCTCTTCTTACTCCTTGTTCACACTGTGTATTCCTCTTCTGTATTTTACTATGTCTCTTCTTATTCCCTGTTCACACTGTGTATTCTTCATCTGTATTTTATTACTATGTCTCTTCTTATTCCCTGTTCACACTGTGTATTCCTCTTCTGTATTTTACTATGTCTCTTCTTATTCCCTGTTCACACTGTGTATTCCTCATCTGTATTTTATTACTATGTCTCTTCTTACTCCTTGTTCACACTGTGTATTCTTCATCTGTATTTTACTATGTCTCTTCTTACTCCTTGTTCACACTGTGTATTCTTCATCTGTATTTTACTATGTCTCTTCTTACTCCTTGTTCACACTGTGTATTCTTCATCTGTATTTTACTATGTCTCTTCTTACTCCTTGTTCACACTGTGTATTCTTCATCTGTATTTTACTATGTCTCTTCTTACTCCTTGTTCACACTGTGTATTCTTCATCTGTATTTTACTATGTCTCTTCTTATTCCCTGTTCACACTGTGTATTCCTCATCTGTATTTTACTATGTCTCTTCTTATTCCCTGTTCACACTGTGTATTCCTCATCTGTATTTTATTACTATGTCTCTTCTTATTCCCTGTTCACACTGTGTATTCTTCATCTGTATTTGACTATGTCTCTTCTTATTCCCTGTTCACACTGTGTATTCTTCATCTGTATTTTACTATGTCTCTTCTTATTCCCTGTTCACACTGTGTATTCTTCATCTGTATTTTATTACTATGTCTCTTCTTACTCCCTGTTCACACTGTGTATTCTTCATCTGTATTTTACTATGTCTCTTCTTATTCTCTGTTCACACTGTGTATTCTTCATCTGTATTTTATTACTATGTCTCTTCTTTCTCCTTGTTCACACTGTGTATTCTTCATCTGTATTTTATTACTATGTCTCTTCTTACTCCCTGTTCACACTGTGTATTCTTCATCTGTATTTTACTATGTCTCTTCTTATTCCCTGTTCACACTGTGTATTCTTCATCTGTATTTTATTACTATGTCTCTTCTTATTCCCTGTTCACACTGTGTATTCCTCATCTGTATTTTATTACTATGTCTCTTCTTATTCCCTGTTCACACTGTGTATTCCTCATCTGTATTTTATTACTATGTCTCTTCTTACTCCCTGTTCACACTGTGTATTCTTCATCTGTATTTTACTATGTCTCTTCTTATTCCCTGTTCACACTGTGTATTCTTCATCTGTATTTTATTACTATGTCTCTTCTTACTCCCTGTTCACACTGTGTATTCTTCATCTGTATTTTATTACTATGTCTCTTCTTACTCCCTGTTCACACTGTGTATTCCTCTTCTGTATTTTACTATGTCTCTTCTTATTCCCTGTTCACACTGTGTATTCCTCTTCTGTATTTTACTATGTCTCTTCTTATTCCCTGTTCACACTGTGTATTCCTCTTCTGTATTTTACTATGTCTCTTCTTATTCCCTGTTCACACTGTGTATTCCTCATCTGTATTTTATTGCTATGTCTCTTCTTACTCCTTGTTCACACTGTGTATTCTTCATCTGTATTTTATTACTATGTCTCTTCTTACTCCCTGTTCACACTGTGTATTCCTCTTCTGTATTTTACTATGTCTCTTCTTATTCCCTGTTCACACTGTGTATTCCTCTTCTGTATTTTACTATGTCTCTTCTTATTCCCTGTTCACACTGTGTATTCCTCTTCTGTATTTTACTATGTCTCTTCTTATTCCCTGTTCACACTGTGTATTCCTCATCTGTATTTTATTGCTATGTCTCTTCTTACTCCTTGTTCACACTGTGTATTCTTCATCTGTATTTTACTATGTCTCTTCTTACTCCCTGTTCACACTGTGTATTCTTCATCTGTATTTTACTATGTCTCTTCTTATTCCCTGTTCACACTGTGTATTCATCTTCTGTATTTTACTATGTGTCTTCTTATTCCCTGTTCACACTGTGTATTCCTCATCTGTATTTTATTACTATGTCTCTTCTTACTCCCTGTTCACACTGTGTATTCTTCATCTGTATTTGACTATGTCTCTTCTTACTCCCTGTTCACACTGTGTATTCTTCATCTGTATTTTACTATGTCTCTTCTTACTCCCTGTTCACACTGTGTATTCTTCATCTGTATTTTACTATGTCTCTTCTTATTCCCTGTTCACACTGTGTATTCTTCATCTGTATTTTATTACTATGTCTCTTCTTATTCCCTGTTCACACTGTGTATTCTTCATCTGTATTTTATTACTATGTCTCTTCTTATTCCCTGTTCACACTGTGTATTCTTCATCTGTATTTTATTACTATGTCTCTTCTTACTCCCTGTTCACACTGTGTATTCCTCTTCTGTATTTTACTATGTCTCTTCTTATTCCCTGTTCACACTGTGTATTCCTCTTCTGTATTTTACTATGTCTCTTCTTATTCCCTGTTCACACTGTGTATTCCTCTTCTGTATTTTACTATGTCTCTTCTTATTCCCTGTTCACACTGTGTATTCCTCATCTGTATTTTATTGCTATGTCTCTTCTTACTCCTTGTTCACACTGTGTATTCTTCATCTGTATTTTATTACTATGTCTCTTCTTTCTCCTTGTTCACACTGTGTATTCTTCATCTGTATTTTATTACTATGTCTCTTCTTACTCCCTGTTCACACTGTGTATTCTTCATCTGTATTTTACTATGTCTCTTCTTATTCCCTGTTCACACTGTGTATTCCTCATCTGTATTTTACTATGTCTCTTCTTATTCCCTGTTCACACTGTGTATTCATCTTCTGTATTTTACTATGTGTCTTCTTATTCCCTGTTCACACTGTGTATTCTTCATCTGTATTTGACTATGTCTCTTCTTATTCCCTGTTCACACTGTGTATTCTTCATCTGTATTTTACTATGTCTCTTCTTATTCCCTGTTCACACTGTGTATTCTTCATCTGTATTTTATTACTATGTCTCTTCTTACTCCCTGTTCACACTGTGTATTCTTCATCTGTATTTTACTATGTCTCTTCTTATTCTCTGTTCACACTGTGTATTCTTCATCTGTATTTTATTACTATGTCTCTTCTTTCTCCTTGTTCACACTGTGTATTCTTCATCTGTATTTTATTACTATGTCTCTTCTTACTCCCTGTTCACACTGTGTATTCTTCATCTGTATTTTACTATGTCTCTTCTTATTCCCTGTTCACACTGTGTATTCTTCATCTGTATTTTACTATGTCTCTTCTTATTCCCTGTTCACACTGTGTATTCCTCATCTGTATTTTATTACTATGTCTCTTCTTACTCCCTGTTCACACTGTGTATTCTTCATGTGTATTTTACTATGTCTCTTCTTATTCCCTGTTCACACTGTGTATTCTTCATCTGTATTTTACTATGTCTCTTCTTATTCCCTGTTCACACTGTGTATTCTTCATCTGTATTTTACTATGTCTCTTCTTATTCCCTGTTCACACTGTGTATTCTTCATCTGTATTTTATTACTATGTCTCTTCTTACTCCCTGTTCACACTGTGTATTCTTCATCTGTATTTTATTACTATGTCTCTTCTTACTCCCTGTTCACACTGTGTATTCTTCATCTGTATTTTACTATGTCTCTTCTTATTCCCTGTTCACACTGTGTATTCTTCATCTGTATTTTATTACTATGTCTCTTCTTATTCCCTGTTCACACTGTGTATTCTTCATCTGTATTTTATTACTATGTCTCTTCTTATTCCCTGTTCACACTGTGTATTCCTCATCTGTATTTTATTACTATGTCTCTTCTTATTCCCTGTTCACACTGTGTATTCTTCATCTGTATTTTACTATGTCTCTTCTTATTCCCTGTTCACACTGTGTATTCCTCTTCTGTATTTTACTATGTCTCTTCTTACTCCCTTTTCACACTGTGTATTCTTCATCTGTATTTTACTATGTCTCTTCTTATTCCCTGTTCACACTGTGTATTCTTCATCTGTATTTTACTATGTCTCTTCTTATTCCCTGTTCACACTGTGTATTCTTCATCTGTATTTTATTACTATGTCTCTTCTTACTCCCTGTTCACACTGTGTATTCTTCATCTGTATTTTACTATGTCTCTTCTTATTCCCTGTTCACACTGTGTATTCCTCATCTGTATTTTATTATGTCCCTTTTTCTGTATTAGAGCCAACAGAGAAGAGGGTTCTACCAGTCAATATAATGTGATCTCCTCCTCAGTCGTCTGCTCCGGTGCTCATCTGGAGGTCTCCACCATTATGCCCGCACCCTGAGCACTGCTCACATGCTTCTTTGATTGGAGTTGCGGCTATTATAAATAATATCTGATGACAATAATTTTGTTCTTTATTTTTAATATATATTTTTCTTTTTGCAGGACAAATGAAAAATAATACAGAAGTTTGTTTGTTTTATTACATTGTGCTGAAAATGTTCTTGTTATGCTTGACTAAAGAGCTTTTGCCTGAAAATACAATGATTTTGTTAGTGATGATCTGAGAAGAGAATACTGTATTTCTGTCTAAGATCTCCTTGTTTTTAACTTTGGGAGGAAAAATACAGCGGTTACCTCCAGAGGCTGTCCTGTCCTCCAGGCTCAGACTAGGATGAGCAGTAACCTAAAATAGGCACCAAAAATCAGCTAGTTAGATCATCTGCTATTATGTTTGCAATGAAGACAGTTATTTTGGAGTTAAAGGTCTGGCTAAGGTTAGTTTCACACTTGCGTTGGACGGTTTCCGTAGCATTGCGTTGTGTGACGGATGCAACGGATGCGTTGCATATAGTGGCACAACGCATGCTACAGATCGTACAAAATAACGACTTTACAGATCTGAGCATGTGCAGTTGTGTAAAGACAGCTGCGTTAACGGAATCCGTCAAATGACGGAATCTAACGGAATCCGCCACCATAGGCGTCCATTATAAAAACAACGGACGCCTAATGGATTCCTGCAGGTTGAATTTTTTTGACACTCTACCAAGCGCAGAAAAACGCTACATGCAGCGTTCCATCCGCCCGATGCAGCGTCAAAATAACGACGCTGCGTCATCCAGCGGATGCAACGCAGACACTTGCGTTACAGTGCGTCGTCCATACAACTCTATGGAGAATAGCGCAGTCCGTTAACGGACTGCGCTATTCTCCATAGTGACGGAATGCGCTGAACGCAAGTGTGAAACTAGCCTAACCCATATGTTGCCTTGAACTCGGGGAGGGGGGGGCGGCGCTGTTGGGAGAAATTGAAAGAGATTGATTTGATGACCTGGTGGGAGGGACAGGGGTGGATATAAACAGGGATACGCTATGGATTGCCGCGGCTGGCAAACTAATTTTAAGCTGGACAGAGGCACTGTTGTTAAATCTAACCTTATTTTTTTTTAATTTGTGTTAATCTATGCAGTTAGGCTGTTTAACTGTTTCTTTTTTGGAAAATAAAATAGTCATGTTTGTGACGGGGTGTACATCAGAGCAAAGAGAGACAACAGGCCGAGGATGATCCAACAGGTTTACTAACAGGAATACAGGAACAGCACACGACAAGTCCAAATAAAACAGATTCGGGGGCACCTCCCGATAATCCAAAGTGCCAGATCACGACGAAATAGTCCTCTTCAGAGTCTCAGAAATCCCACACAATCCACTGGACGGCGAGATCTGTCCGCAGAATCAGATCTCGCTCCCTTCCTCTTCAAAACTCAGCTCCCAACTGCATTTAGAAACAGGAGTGAATTGTCTGAGCTCGTGGGCCCACCCCTCAAGGGTAGGGGTCTATGCAATGGTTGGGCCCACTAGAAGATTCTAGAAGGTTGGCTCCGAGATGTCTACAGGTTTGTGTAGTTGGCGTTATCCACTGCTTACGAAACAATGAGAAGTTCCCCTGGCTGTGTGGACAAGAGATAATTGCATTATGGGCCCAGAGACACAGGAGATGGGGGGAAGGTATGGTTACTTACATCCCAAGACATTTCAAAGTGTTCAGTAAGTACAACCAAAGGAAAGTGACATCACATCCTGACATAGTATTACAGCAAATACAGTGAGAAGGTAAAATACATCATGACAATGTACATTTGTACGGAGAGAAGGTTTGTAGTTAATAATAAACATTGTCATTATACTTACAGGTCCGGCGACGTGTCCTGCAGACCCGCACAGCCGCTCTCTCCCAGCTGCTTCTGCTTCCGCGTCTGATCATTGCTGTGCCCCCGGGTAACCACGACTGACAACAGGACCTTCCATGACATTATAACCATGGGATCAGTCTGGTGTGAATGTTGTACAGACATTGGCTTACAAACTGGTCATGTGGCTATGACGTCATGGAAGGTCCTGTTAACTTCCCGTGGTATTTACTGCACTGCTCGGCAGTCTTCGGCTGTGTTCGCGGTGACGTCAGTAACACGGCCAAAAACATCCGAAGATTGCCGAGTGATGAGCAGTGCAGTGAATACTGATTGAAATTTGACTATCACTGTCAGTGTCAGTCTGCTTCTTGCTCTGTACAGAGTGATGAAGCAGAGCTGACATTGCTGTCCCTGTGGGACTACGTCGGACGAAGGATTTTTTTTATAATAAAGATGGAGTTTTTAAATGTTTTTTTTTTTTTGTTTTGTTTTATTTCTAATAAACATGATATATTCACACAACTCTGGCAAAAATTAAGAGACCACTTCCAAATTTTCAGTTTTTCTGATTTTTCTCTTTATAGGTATATTTTTGAGTAAAATGTTCTTTTAATCTATAAACTACTGACAAAATGTCTCCGAATTTCCAAGCAAAAAATGTTGTATTTAATTTTTGAAAATAGTAGTTTATAGAATAAAACAACAATTTACGTTTTACTCAAAAAATTACCTATAAAGAGAAAAATCTGAAAATTTGGAAGTGGTCACTTAATTTTTGCCAGAGATATGGTGTGTGTGTGTGTTTGTGTGTGTGTGTCTATATATATATAGGAAAAAATTCTCCAGCACGATCATAAATCCACGTCCGTCTTTAAAATCCAAATCTTTATTCAGATGATTAAGTCTATGAGACATACACTTGTCCAAATATAGCATTAAGTTCACATTGAGACTTCATGTTTCGGCACAAAAACTGCCTTCATCCAGGTCCAGATTAAACTTTGCGAAGGATGTATGAATCAAGCCGCATACAAGGTTATCCTGGAAAAATAGTTGCTTCCTTCTGCTCAGGCAATGTTCCCCAACTCTGAGTACTGTTCTTTCCAGTAGGACAATGCGCCATGCCACACAGCTAGGTCAATCAATGTGTGGATGAAGGACCACCACATCAAAACCCTGTCATGGCCAGCCCAATCTTCAGACCTGAACCCCATTGAAAATGTAATTAAGAGGAAGATGGATAGTCACAAGCCATCAAAGAATGGCTAGGTTCGCACACTGCGTCTTTTTGACGCTGCGTTTTTGTGTGTTTTTGGCCGCTAAAAACGCACAAAAACGCACCTGCGTCGAAAAAACGCATGCGTTTTTGCCGCGATTTGGTGCGTTTTGCTGCGTTTTTGATCTCTGCGTTTTGCTGCGTTTTTCCAATGCATTGCATGGGGGGAAAACGCAGAAAAACGCAGGAAAGAACTGACATGTCCATTTTTTTTTTTTAACTCAAAAACGCAGGTAAAAAAAACAGATGTGTGCGGACAGCAAAAATGAAAACTCATAGACTTTGCTGGGGAAGCAAAGTCCTGCAGTTTTGAGGCCAAAAACGCACCCGAAAAACGCGCAAAAACGCCGCGAAAAACACACTGTGCGCACATAGCCAATAACTGCTTAAATTTTGCACCAGGAGTGGCACCCAAAGGTCACCCAAAAGCAGTGTGAAAACTGGTGGAAAGCATGCAAAAATAATAAAAGCAGTGATTAAAAATCATGGTTCTGCCACATAATATTGATTTCTGAACTCTTCCTGAGTTAAAACATTAGTATTGTTGTTTCTAAATGATTATGAACTTGTTTTCTTTGCATTATTTGAGGTGTGAAAGCAATGCATTTTTATTATTTTGACCGTTTCTCATTTTCAGAAAATAAATTCAAAATGTATTTCTTGGAAATTCGGAGACATTGTCAGTAGTTTATAGAATAAAAGAACAATTTACATTTCACTCAAAAATATACATACAAAGAGAAACATCAGAAATACTGAAAATTTTGCAGTGGTCTCAATTTTTGGCAGATCTGTATATTATATATAATGCAGGATAAACAAGAAATGACATCCTAACTATCCAGTTTCCTCGGTGGGTTAGTGGTTAGAATTAATCTTCTACCACTCTGAGGTTCAGGGTTGTAATCTCACCATGACTAACAAATGAAATCTCATCAAGTTCAACTCTTTCTTTCTCCGTGAAAACGTTATGCAGTGGTTAATACCTCTGACAAACCAATTTTTAATACTTCATCTGTTTCAATAACTGAAGTTTTGTTTGTTTTTCTAAGTCCCAAATGTTTTGTAGGAAGTAATACTACTAGATCCCCACATATAGTCAAGGTGGTTGAGTGGTTAGCAACAATGGTTTTCAGAGCCGAACTCATGGGTTTAAATCCCAACTAGAATGTAAAACAAATTTTGTCTCTTTGAGTAACATTATATATTAGAAACGAAGAGCATTTACTAAGGGCGGCATGGTAGCCCAGTGGTTAGTGCTGGGCTTTGCAATGTTGGATACTTGGGTTCAAATCCCACCAAGCCTGACATCTGCAAGGAGTTTGTATGTTCTCCCCGTGTCTGCGTGGGTTTCCTCCGGGATCTCCGGTTTCCCCCACACTCCAAAGACATACACAGGTAGGGAGGGACGGACCATGTATCTCCCCTGTGAGCCACAGTGGGGCTGCATGGGTGGTAGTTGCTTAGATTCTGCTGCCTTCTTTTCGGCAGCAGGATCTAAGTGGTTACTATGAGGGTTAGTTACACTACACCAAGGGGTTTTACTACTGAACATAATAATGTACAAATGAGGAATGTGTCCCAAGAAGGGATATCGTGAAAAGGAATGCACAGTGTGAACATGGCCCAAGAGGAAGGGACATCAGATGACGAATGCAAACAATATTTTATTAAGTGTGGCGGCAAGTTAAAACACTAATGGTTTACAGACAGGAAGGTAGGAATTGAGAAAAGTAATACAATTGTGAGATACAAAGGATCAGCAATACTTGCAGTACCAAAAAAAAAACAACATTAACCCTTTGTGTCCCGCATATACACTGGTATGTAATATTAAGTGGTAGTTATGTGGCACCACAGAGTATTATACCCGATTCCTGCACAGGTCAGTCCCGGTTTCAGAACTTAAACACTCAAATACACACCAGGTTGCCCTGTTCCCACTGGGCTAGGGCCGGGTAATAAAGGGGTTGCAAACAAGATGTCCTCAACAGGGGCCCTACTGGGAACGGCAGCAATACCAGTTGCCGCCCGTGATTGAGAGGAAAAGGAGCGCTGCTTCCCGAGTAAAAGGGTCACGATGCCGTGGCCTTGTGTAGCGGTTTGATCCCGAGCAAGAATGGGGGTTTATCCGCGAAGCAGGCCTCGCAGCGGGGGTGCATGTGTCTCGGCGAGATGTGGCGCAGCACCTTCCGTGGGGCCACCCGGAGCGTAATCTTCAGCCTGAGGAGATAGTTACCTATACCCGGCATTGCGGAAAGCGGGGCTGGTATGCCCTAGAGGTAACCAAGCATGTGATGTTTGAAGAAGGATATGTGTCGGCGTCAGTAACACGTAGTCGCAAAGAAGCATGGCTACGAGACCCGACAATCTATTACTAGAATGTTAAATGTTACAGTACTGACAGTTGCGATGCCATAGAATGTTATGTATCGGTGTTTCGTTTGTTATTTTTCATATAGAAAATGTTAGCAAATCAACCAGTTTTTAATGTGTATTGCAAATATAAAAATGGCTATTTTTGAGTCTATACATTATGTTAAACTAGAACATATTGATTAGTCAGACAGACAAAGTGTACATGGTTACAAAATCTTGTATATACGTAAGGATTTCTGTGTGTTTGTCTTGAATATACAGACAGACAATATACCATTGTAACAGAAACCTTATGATTTACTTACAATCAAATATCTGATGGTTTTGTGTGTTTGCTATCCATTGAAATTGAAACTATGATTTACTTTAGTTCAACAATCTGATGTTTTAGGTGTTTGCTATATACACAGATAGACAATATATCCATTTACCTAGCTCAAATACCTGATGTGTATTCTTGGGAGACTTGAATGCTGTGGGTTTATTACCCCATTGTCTGATGTGTGGTGTATCTCTGATTCATCTATGCCCAATGACTGGCCATCAAAGGGCATGGATCAATAAGACTACAACACATTAACTTTAAGGCTTGTAATATTGTTCAAGCCTTTATAAGATCAGCTGAAGTATAGCACAGACAGAAGCTCGTGTTACCTGTACCGAGATGTCCGGTCAGTGTTGGGATTTCCAGGAGTCCTCTGTCTATGTCATGCTTCTCTGATTCTTAATATTCCAGACAGATGATGTCCAAAGCTCCTTGGTGATGTAAGTATATTTAACTGTACTTAACCTTTGTATGTTCAATATACAAAAGTGTACGCAATATCATACTTTTCCTTTAAGTTTGTATTTCATATTAACCTTTATAATAAAATTACTTATTTGCCTTCTTTAAAGCCGTATCTGAACCTTAGTGCTAAAAATATTAGCAAAACATTTGGCGTAGTCGGCAGGATACGCAGAAGGCTTTGAGTATTTTTGTTAGTGTGATATTGCGAAAAATATGCCTCTTTTTAAGAAAAAAGTGATTGTGAGTGAATGCATTGAGATTCCAGGTTGGGAACAGAGTCCCTATGATATTTTGGCAACCAAGTGGTCACATAGTGTTGGTTTGAGTGAACCATGGGACAAATGTTTGAAAAATGCTGAACCTGTAGATGTGGTTGAATGCTTGCAGAAAGTGAAAGTGGAGAAAGGTAAAGAATTGGGTGCTATTGGTAGGCGTGGATGGATCCTGTTGTCTGCATATAGAAAACAGCATCAGGAAAAGATACATATGGTAACAAAAGTTCAGGAATTAGAGAGACAGTTGTGTGAGGTCCAGACTGCATTGGTTACCGCACAGTGTCAGAATAAGTTGTCAGTGGACAAATGTGATGAATATCAGCATGATGCAGACAAGTCTGCTGTATGTATAGAGCAGTATAAATACAGAAAGAAGAGAGGGAAGGAGAATAGAAAGGAAGTAGCTTTGGCCATAGCCAAAGCGGGGTCAGAGGGGAACTCAGATGAGTGGAGTGGTGACGTACAGAACTCATCTGATTCTGAAAACGTCACTGATCCAGAACAGGAGGATGAACATGTCAGTGGGGAGAAGGAAATTGATCCTCATCTTAACCCAATAAGAGTTCATCCAATATACCATAGACAAGTTTTAGAAACAGCTAGAGGTAAACAGAACAGGAATATGGTAGAGGATTGCAGTCAGCTTCATGATCGTTTTTCACAAAGGTCAAATGAACCTTTGATAACTTGGATAGTCAGATTATGGGAGATGGGGGCTCATGGAGTACAGCTGGATGCTGTGGATGGCCCAAAGTTTGTTCAACTCAGCCATGAGCCTGTAGTGAAGGAGGCATTTTGTTCCTTGATAGTTCAGCGACCACATGTGGTGTGTAGTATGATGGATGTTGTGGCTATGGCATTGCAGCATAAATACCCATCTGAGGCGGACTGGCCGCCTAATGAAAAACCATGGTTTACATTGAAAGATTGTGCTCGGAGATTGAAGGAGGAGGCTATGAAAAATGCTATTTCAGCAAGTACATATGACGATTACATGCAAGTTGTTGTAAGTGTTTCTATTAGAAATTGTATCATTAGAAATGCCCCTGCAGCTTATAAACAAGTCATGATGGCATTAATGGTAAATCAGACTGGGAAACCCATCTCCAATACATTGGAGGCGATCCGACAGTTAGGGGGTCTGGGAGAATGGGGTCCCAAACAGAGAGATCAGCTTAATTTTGAAGAACAGTGTAACAACGTCAAAAGTAGTACAAATCGTAGATCCCGTGTTACCAGGAGAGATATGTTTATGGCCCTGATAAAGGATGGTGTTCCCTGGAATAAAATAGATGGGATTAGTACTGACGAGATGTGGAAATTGTATCAAAAGAAAAAATTGTATCAAAGGAGAGGACTCAATAAAAAGTCAGGGGTTTCACATAATAAAAAGGTTGCAGCAAAAGATTCTGAATCTCCACAGTGCAGGCGAAGCAGGATACGGGGAGAAAGAGGGCCCACTTTCTCATCGTCACCAGCAAAGCCTATACCACCGGGGGTGTTGGATCTTTACGCTGAAGTCAAATGTTTGGTGCAGGAAATCAAAGCCCAACAGAAGAGGTTGTCATCATCTTCCACCAAGATGTCTCCATCTGAAATGGAAGATAGATGGGGGGAAATTGATAAGGGTAATATTGAGACCACAGAGGAGATTGAAATTAATAAGGGTAATATTGAGACCACAGAGGAGATTGCTGGTAATATTGAGACCACAGAGGAGATTGCCGGTAACATTGAGACCACAGAGGAGATTGCCGGTAATATTGAGACCACAGAGGAGATTGCCGGTAATATTGAGACCACAGAGGAGATTGAAAAAGATAAGGGTAATATTGAGACCACAGAGGAGATTGCCACCAATACAGAATGTACAGAGATATGTAAAGAGATAAGTATTACAAAAGCCATTCCTGCTCATAAACAATACAGAGCCATCCAAATGTTCACAAAGGAGAGACTAGAAACCAGGAGAATCCCTGTGTTCAGTCTATTGGAAGGGCAATTATTTTTGCTATTGTTTGGTTGGTCATATATTTACATACCCATGCTGCTAATTAATACAGCACAATATACCAATATGGTTGGTTAAATAGTGAGCTTTTTAGGCTGTCAAGTTAGATGTGAATCTTTTAGCATATGGATAATGGACTGGATAAAATTGTGTTTTGTGTATTATTTGAGCTTGTATTCTAATCATGTTTGTGCTTTCTTTTTAGACTGGAGACCAGAGTTTTACATGTTATTAGAGCAATCAGGCTAAAACAATGAAACAAGTAATCATCCCATTGTGATGAATGGGTATTGTATTTACCTAAGGGGTGCTTCACACACAGCGAGCTCGCTGCCGAGATCGCTGCTGAGTCACGCTTTTTGTGACGCAGCAGTGACCTCATTAGCGATCTCGCTGTGTGTGACACTGAGCAGCGATCTGGCCCCTGCTGCGAGATCGCTGCTCGTTACACACAGCCCTGGTTCGTTTTCTTCAAAGCCGCTCTCCCGCTGTGACACACAGATCGCTGTGTGTGACAGCGAGAGAGCGACAAATGAAGCGAGCAGGGAGCAGGAGCCGGCATCTGACAGCTGAGGTAAGCTTGTAACCAAGATAAACATCGGGTAACCAAGGTGGTTACCCGATATTTACCTTAGTTACCAGCCTCCGCAGCTCTCACGCTGCCTGTGCTGCCGGCTCCGGCTCTCTGCACATGTAGCTGCTGTACACATCGGGTTAATTAACCCGATGTGTATAGCAGCTAGGAGAGCAAGGAGCCAGCGCTAAGCAGTGTGCGCGGCTCCTTGCTCTCTGCACATGTAGCTGCATTACACATCGGGTTAATTAACCCGATGTGTACAGCAGCTAGGAGAGCAAGGAGCCAGCGCTCAGTGTGCGCGGCTCCCTGCTCTCTGCACACACAGCTGTGCGCTGGTAACTAATGTAAACATCGGGTAACCATACCCGATGTTTACCTTAGTTACCAGTCTCCGCAGCTTCCAGTCGGCGGCTCCGTGCAAGCGCAGCGTCGCTTGCACGTCGCTGCTGGCTGGGGGCTGTTCAGTGGTCGCTGGTGAGATCTGCCTGTTTGACAGCTCACCAGCGACCATGTAGCGATGCAGCAGCGATCCTGACCAGGTCAGATCGCTGGTCGGATCGCTGCTGCATCGCTAAGTGTGAAGGTACCCTAATGGTTGTTGTTTGTTTTATGTGTATGTTCAATCAGAACCACAATAGGCTTGTAAATGCCATCTCAGTATGATGGTCTCATGGTCCAAAGGTCAGATTTGGCCTTAAACTGAACTCAGGTAATGGGAGAAGAGATAGATCAGGATTATTAATTAAGGTAATTCTAATGAATAGTGGAGACAGTGACATGTTAATACAGAAGTGAGATAGAATAGCTCATTTGCTAGTACTGTCTATTTCTAAAATGTAGATAGTCAGAGGGAGGGCTCCTTCAGTTCTGCAGAGAAGATAAATGATTTGGATCTTCACATCCTATCAATGATTGTGCAGACACTTGGGTGAAACAATTGATTGACAAAGGTATTCCAGAACCTGCTGAAGTCATTGCTCGAGGAGCACACAATGTGCTGACAGTTATGAAACAAGACAAGTGGGAATACATCCCAACTGACAGATGAGTAATATGTATATTTTTGTCCCTTTAGATCAAAATCTGGAAATGTTGCATCATTGGCGCCACCATGGGTATGGATCTACTTCCGTCAGAAGCCAAGCAACCTTCAGACCGAAAACAGAGAGACCAACCATGGAAAATGTGGCCTTATTGAAAACCAAACAGAAGAAGACCTATAAGAAGAAGATGTGACCCAAAACTTCACCTCCAATCTGTATTGTGCCTATATGAACTGCACTGGGGAACATTCTCTAACAGAAGAGATGATTGCCCTAAGGACTCAGAGGACTCCATTCTCCGGACTCCTCAAAGCAAAATAGGCAGATGTCAACAATTAAAAATACAGAATCAGACAGGCTATAAAGAGATTGCTATTATTTGTGGCTCTCATACAAATAAAAAAAATGCAAACGTATGAGGGCAGGAAATAATATGAGATTAACAATATAATGACCGTTTCATCATATACACAAAATGTAAAATTGTTAACAAAATCATAGATACAAGGATTATCTATAATAATTGTAGGAACACTCACTGTAGCAGCATATGCAGCTAAAGCAATAGGACGATTCTCTTGTTTGGTGGCTATATTTATCACAAGTAGAGATGGATTTATACTAGATTAATTACATTACACAAGATAATGGTAGATGGTGGGAATGTGTATTTTCTTAGTTACCTGATTTTTGGATATATGCATTATATATATTAGGAGTAATTTTTGCTATTGTGCATGCATTGCTTTGTGTTGTTGTATCATCCGCTAAAACTATGCCGTTAGGGTATGGTACCTTGTATAAATAATCTATGGCTCAAAATAGCCAAGGGTGGAATGTATTGCAAATATAAAAATGGCTATTTTTGAGTCTATACATTATGTTAAACTAGAACATATTGATTAGTCAGACAGACAAAGTGTACATGGTTACAAAATCTTGTATATACGTAAGGATTTCTGTGTGTTTGTCTTGAATATACAGACAGACAATATACCATTGTAACAGAAACCTTATGATTTACTTACAATCAAATATCTGATGGTTTTGTGTGTTTGCTATCCATTGAAATTGAAACTATGATTTACTTTAGTTCAACAATCTGATGTTTTAGGTGTTTGCTATATACACAGATAGACAATATATCCATTTACCTAGCTCAAATACCTGATGTGTATTCTTGGGAGACTTGAATGCTGTGGGTTTATTACCCCATTGTCTGATGTGTGGTGTATCTCTGATTCATCTATGCCCAATGACTGGCCATCAAAGGGCATGGATCAATAAGACTACAACACATTAACTTTAAGGCTTGTAATATTGTTCAAGCCTTTATAAGATCAGCTGAAGTATAGCACAGACAGAAGCTCGTGTTACCTGTACCGAGATGTCCGGTCAGTGTTGGGATTTCCAGGAGTCCTCTGTCTATGTCATGCTTCTCTGATTCTTAATATTCCAGACAGATGATGTCCAAAGCTCCTTGGTGATGTAAGTATATTTAACTGTACTTAACCTTTGTATGTTCAATATACAAAAGTGTACGCAATATCATACTTTTCCTTTAAGTTTGTATTTCATATTAACCTTTATAATAAAATTACTTATTTGCCTTCTTTAAAGCCGTATCTGAACCTTAGTGCTAAAAATATTAGCAAAACATTTGGCGTAGTCGGCAGGATACGCAGAAGGCTTTGAGTATTTTTGTTAGTGTGATATTGCGAAAAATATGCCTCTTTTTAAGAAAAAAGTGATTGTGAGTGAATGCATTGAGATTCCAGGTTGGGAACAGAGTCCCTATGATATTTTGGCAACCAAGTGGTCACATAGTGTTGGTTTGAGTGAACCATGGGACAAATGTTTGAAAAATGCTGAACCTGTAGATGTGGTTGAATGCTTGCAGAAAGTGAAAGTGGAGAAAGGTAAAGAATTGGGTGCTATTGGTAGGCGTGGATGGATCCTGTTGTCTGCATATAGAAAACAGCATCAGGAAAAGATACATATGGTAACAAAAGTTCAGGAATTAGAGAGACAGTTGTGTGAGGTCCAGACTGCATTGGTTACCGCACAGTGTCAGAATAAGTTGTCAGTGGACAAATGTGATGAATATCAGCATGATGCAGACAAGTCTGCTGTATGTATAGAGCAGTATAAATACAGAAAGAAGAGAGGGAAGGAGAATAGAAAGGAAGTAGCTTTGGCCATAGCCAAAGCGGGGTCAGAGGGGAACTCAGATGAGTGGAGTGGTGACGTACAGAACTCATCTGATTCTGAAAACGTCACTGATCCAGAACAGGAGGATGAACATGTCAGTGGGGAGAAGGAAATTGATCCTCATCTTAACCCAATAAGAGTTCATCCAATATACCATAGACAAGTTTTAGAAACAGCTAGAGGTAAACAGAACAGGAATATGGTAGAGGATTGCAGTCAGCTTCATGATCGTTTTTCACAAAGGTCAAATGAACCTTTGATAACTTGGATAGTCAGATTATGGGAGATGGGGGCTCATGGAGTACAGCTGGATGCTGTGGATGGCCCAAAGTTTGTTCAACTCAGCCATGAGCCTGTAGTGAAGGAGGCATTTTGTTCCTTGATAGTTCAGCGACCACATGTGGTGTGTAGTATGATGGATGTTGTGGCTATGGCATTGCAGCATAAATACCCATCTGAGGCGGACTGGCCGCCTAATGAAAAACCATGGTTTACATTGAAAGATTGTGCTCGGAGATTGAAGGAGGAGGCTATGAAAAATGCTATTTCAGCAAGTACATATGACGATTACATGCAAGTTGTTGTAAGTGTTTCTATTAGAAATTGTATCATTAGAAATGCCCCTGCAGCTTATAAACAAGTCATGATGGCATTAATGGTAAATCAGACTGGGAAACCCATCTCCAATACATTGGAGGCGATCCGACAGTTAGGGGGTCTGGGAGAATGGGGTCCCAAACAGAGAGATCAGCTTAATTTTGAAGAACAGTGTAACAACGTCAAAAGTAGTACAAATCGTAGATCCCGTGTTACCAGGAGAGATATGTTTATGGCCCTGATAAAGGATGGTGTTCCCTGGAATAAAATAGATGGGATTAGTACTGACGAGATGTGGAAATTGTATCAAAAGAAAAAATTGTATCAAAGGAGAGGACTCAATAAAAAGTCAGGGGTTTCACATAATAAAAAGGTTGCAGCAAAAGATTCTGAATCTCCACAGTGCAGGCGAAGCAGGATACGGGGAGAAAGAGGGCCCACTTTCTCATCGTCACCAGCAAAGCCTATACCACCGGGGGTGTTGGATCTTTACGCTGAAGTCAAATGTTTGGTGCAGGAAATCAAAGCCCAACAGAAGAGGTTGTCATCATCTTCCACCAAGATGTCTCCATCTGAAATGGAAGATAGATGGGGGGAAATTGATAAGGGTAATATTGAGACCACAGAGGAGATTGAAATTAATAAGGGTAATATTGAGACCACAGAGGAGATTGCTGGTAATATTGAGACCACAGAGGAGATTGCCGGTAACATTGAGACCACAGAGGAGATTGCCGGTAATATTGAGACCACAGAGGAGATTGCCGGTAATATTGAGACCACAGAGGAGATTGAAAAAGATAAGGGTAATATTGAGACCACAGAGGAGATTGCCACCAATACAGAATGTACAGAGATATGTAAAGAGATAAGTATTACAAAAGCCATTCCTGCTCATAAACAATACAGAGCCATCCAAATGTTCACAAAGGAGAGACTAGAAACCAGGAGAATCCCTGTGTTCAGTCTATTGGAAGGGCAATTATTTTTGCTATTGTTTGGTTGGTCATATATTTACATACCCATGCTGCTAATTAATACAGCACAATATACCAATATGGTTGGTTAAATAGTGAGCTTTTTAGGCTGTCAAGTTAGATGTGAATCTTTTAGCATATGGATAATGGACTGGATAAAATTGTGTTTTGTGTATTATTTGAGCTTGTATTCTAATCATGTTTGTGCTTTCTTTTTAGACTGGAGACCAGAGTTTTACATGTTATTAGAGCAATCAGGCTAAAACAATGAAACAAGTAATCATCCCATTGTGATGAATGGGTATTGTATTTACCTAAGGGGTGCTTCACACACAGCGAGCTCGCTGCCGAGATCGCTGCTGAGTCACGCTTTTTGTGACGCAGCAGTGACCTCATTAGCGATCTCGCTGTGTGTGACACTGAGCAGCGATCTGGCCCCTGCTGCGAGATCGCTGCTCGTTACACACAGCCCTGGTTCGTTTTCTTCAAAGCCGCTCTCCCGCTGTGACACACAGATCGCTGTGTGTGACAGCGAGAGAGCGACAAATGAAGCGAGCAGGGAGCAGGAGCCGGCATCTGACAGCTGAGGTAAGCTTGTAACCAAGATAAACATCGGGTAACCAAGGTGGTTACCCGATATTTACCTTAGTTACCAGCCTCCGCAGCTCTCACGCTGCCTGTGCTGCCGGCTCCGGCTCTCTGCACATGTAGCTGCTGTACACATCGGGTTAATTAACCCGATGTGTATAGCAGCTAGGAGAGCAAGGAGCCAGCGCTAAGCAGTGTGCGCGGCTCCTTGCTCTCTGCACATGTAGCTGCATTACACATCGGGTTAATTAACCCGATGTGTACAGCAGCTAGGAGAGCAAGGAGCCAGCGCTCAGTGTGCGCGGCTCCCTGCTCTCTGCACACACAGCTGTGCGCTGGTAACTAATGTAAACATCGGGTAACCATACCCGATGTTTACCTTAGTTACCAGTCTCCGCAGCTTCCAGTCGGCGGCTCCGTGCAAGCGCAGCGTCGCTTGCACGTCGCTGCTGGCTGGGGGCTGTTCAGTGGTCGCTGGTGAGATCTGCCTGTTTGACAGCTCACCAGCGACCATGTAGCGATGCAGCAGCGATCCTGACCAGGTCAGATCGCTGGTCGGATCGCTGCTGCATCGCTAAGTGTGAAGGTACCCTAATGGTTGTTGTTTGTTTTATGTGTATGTTCAATCAGAACCACAATAGGCTTGTAAATGCCATCTCAGTATGATGGTCTCATGGTCCAAAGGTCAGATTTGGCCTTAAACTGAACTCAGGTAATGGGAGAAGAGATAGATCAGGATTATTAATTAAGGTAATTCTAATGAATAGTGGAGACAGTGACATGTTAATACAGAAGTGAGATAGAATAGCTCATTTGCTAGTACTGTCTATTTCTAAAATGTAGATAGTCAGAGGGAGGGCTCCTTCAGTTCTGCAGAGAAGATAAATGATTTGGATCTTCACATCCTATCAATGATTGTGCAGACACTTGGGTGAAACAATTGATTGACAAAGGTATTCCAGAACCTGCTGAAGTCATTGCTCGAGGAGCAGACAATGTGCTGACAGTTATGAAACAAGACAAGTGGGAATACATCCCAACTGACAGATGAGTAATATGTATATTTTTGTCCCTTTAGATCAAAATCTGGAAATGTTGCATCATTGGCGCCACCATGGGTATGGATCTACTTCCGTCAGAAGCCAAGCAACCTTCAGACCGAAAACAGAGAGACCAACCATGGAAAATGTGGCCTTATTGAAAACCAAACAGAAGAAGACCTATAAGAAGAAGATGTGACCCAAAACTTCACCTCCAATCTGTATTGTGCCTATATGAACTGCACTGGGGAACATTCTCTAACAGAAGAGATGATTGCCCTAAGGACTCAGAGGACTCCATTCTCCGGACTCCTCAAAGCAAAATAGGCAGATGTCAACAATTAAAAATACAGAATCAGACAGGCTATAAAGAGATTGCTATTATTTGTGGCTCTCATACAAATAAAAAAAATGCAAACGTATGAGGGCAGGAAATAATATGAGATTAACAATATAATGACCGTTTCATCATATACACAAAATGTAAAATTGTTAACAAAATCATAGATACAAGGATTATCTATAATAATTGTAGGAACACTCACTGTAGCAGCATATGCAGCTAAAGCAATAGGACGATTCTCTTGTTTGGTGGCTATATTTATCACAAGTAGAGATGGATTTATACTAGATTAATTACATTACACAAGATAATGGTAGATGGTGGGAATGTGTATTTTCTTAGTTACCTGATTTTTGGATATATGCATTATATATATTAGGAGTAATTTTTGCTATTGTGCATGCATTGCTTTGTGTTGTTGTATCATCCGCTAAAACTATGCCGTTAGGGTATGGTACCTTGTATAAATAATCTATGGCTCAAAATAGCCAAGGGTGGAATGTATTGCAAATATAAAAATGGCTATTTTTGAGTCTATACATTATGTTAAACTAGAACATATTGATTAGTCAGACAGACAAAGTGTACATGGTTACAAAATCTTGTATATACGTAAGGATTTCTGTGTGTTTGTCTTGAATATACAGACAGACAATATACCATTGTAACAGAAACCTTATGATTTACTTACAATCAAATATCTGATGGTTTTGTGTGTTTGCTATCCATTGAAATTGAAACTATGATTTACTTTAGTTCAACAATCTGATGTTTTAGGTGTTTGCTATATACACAGATAGACAATATATCCATTTACCTAGCTCAAATACCTGATGTGTATTCTTGGGAGACTTGAATGCTGTGGGTTTATTACCCCATTGTCTGATGTGTGGTGTATCTCTGATTCATCTATGCCCAATGACTGGCCATCAAAGGGCATGGATCAATAAGACTACAACACATTAACTTTAAGGCTTGTAATATTGTTCAAGCCTTTATAAGATCAGCTGAAGTATAGCACAGACAGAAGCTCGTGTTACCTGTACCGAGATGTCCGGTCAGTGTTGGGATTTCCAGGAGTCCTCTGTCTATGTCATGCTTCTCTGATTCTTAATATTCCAGACAGATGATGTCCAAAGCTCCTTGGTGATGTAAGTATATTTAACTGTACTTAACCTTTGTATGTTCAATATACAAAAGTGTACGCAATATCATACTTTTCCTTTAAGTTTGTATTTCATATTAACCTTTATAATAAAATTACTTATTTGCCTTCTTTAAAGCCGTATCTGAACCTTAGTGCTAAAAATATTAGCAAAACATAATGAAACGAGTGAAAGTTAACAGATTTTCTAGAAAAATTGTCAAAATGTGTCCACCGGTACATGGACTCCATTCAATTTATAGAGTAAAAGTGGACCATGGTCAAAGGACTGTCGTGAAAAAAACAAACTTGTGTCTTGTATAATAGTTGCACCTCCTGTGCCAGCCAGAGTCGTCAAAATCACAACACTCGGGACCTTAACCCAGTCACGGACTCACTTTAGGTTTCCAAGGGGAACAGGTTGTTTGGGTGGCGGGTTATTGGGATCCGGGACGTTGGGACTGGACTGTCGCAGGAAGGGGCTGCAACGGAGTAGGTTGAGCCTCAGTTACCATGAAAACCGGTAGCGTCCCACCATTGGGCGACGAACTCTTAGTAAAGTAGTATTTTGGTAACGTTAAGTGCATTACCTCCCCTGTGTGGGATGGACCCGTTAAATAAAAGTGTGTTAATTTTATATTTTTCTTTAGCAGTTCAGCAAAACAAAATAAACCTCTGTCATCCTGTAGCTCGCGGACGAGTTATGTTTAACCAAGGGGGAATGTGACGCCCTGGCCTATCAGGTCGTCACAGGGTATTGTGCATTCTGCCCTTCTTCACAGTATCCACCCTCCTTGGTTACGGATCCTGGTCCTTTGGACAAGCTGTTTTCAACACCAATCAAAATCCTAGCAACACTTCTCACTTGAACCTACCAGACATACCATTGGGGGGCCTGAAGGGAATAGGGCAGCCCACATGGGGGGTTGGTGAAAAGAGAAAGTGAGGACAGTGAGAGTTGAGAGTGGAGAGGCGAGAGTGAAGGAGAGAGGAGGTGAAGTGGCTCTCGTGAGGAGAGGCCAAAGAGGAGAGCTCCTGTGTACTAGGTGGCAGACGTTGGTCTGGGGCCTGGTAGGAGCTGGAACCCCAGTCGCAGGGGACAGTGTCAAGGGGCACGGTCTGCCGAGGAGGGCAGCCGGCGGCCTTGAGCGATCACCGGGCAGGGCACAACGGGGTACGTGGACCCCAGGCCGGAAAGTAGCTTAAAACGTTCCGTTAATTTACCCGACGGGGTGAAGACTTCAAGTGTCATCCCCAACCTGCTCCAAAATCAGGGTACTAGCGCACCGATGGGATAGGACTTTCCCACTACAGTCCAAAGAAATCCTACTCGTGAATCCTGAGAGCAAGCTCATTCCGTTAGCCATACGGGTGAGCGGGACCAGGAGAGTTTCATACCAACGGGTCCAATCGAGACTAAGGTGCCAGGGACAGGGCCACAGACCAAAAACAACACCAAGGGCACGGATCCAGGCAATCTCCCCGCAGGCTACATTGGTGTTCAGAATTCTGGTTTACAAGCTGTCGGTGTGGTTATTCTGGGACTGAGTGAGTACATTGGAAACCCCTGTTCCTATTCCCCCACGGCACCCAAGCACCATCCCAACCATCAATGGGCCCTGGGATACAAACCCTCTACCCACGGAGGGCTTAAACATCAGGCTGCCGTACCATTGTCACCGGGCTCCCCAACAGCAGCGGTGGTCCCTCACATTACCACGCACCACGAGTGGCGTCACAAACTTTATAACCCCCCCCCCCCCTGTACATATCTCCCCCACTTTCTTTTAATCGAGTGGCCGCGCGACCCCCGGGTCCGGAGAACCCTCGAGCCACCGCGGATCCGGATCCAAGAGGCAGCAGCCCGGCTGCTTGCACGGGGGCGGTACAAGTACATCCCATGAAACCCAGGGGATCCATAGACAGGCGTTACAAGGAGAAACCTACCGAACACCAAACCAGACTGATTTCTAAAGTAATTCGGGTTCGACGGAGCCCATCATATAAAAGTGAGAAAAACAACATGGAACTGTACCGCCCCCATGTCAGCAGCCGAGCTGCTCGGATCCAGATCCGCGGTGGCTCGAGGGGCGTCCGGACCCGGGAGTCTCGTGGCCACTCGAATGAAGGGGGGGGGTATTTACATTGGGTATGGTATATTGAGAGTTCGTGACGCCACCCGTGGTGTGTGGTAAGATGGAGACCCACCGCTGTAGCTGGGAGTATCTGGTGGCGATGGAGTGGGCAGCCAGATGTTAACCCCTCCACGGGTAGGGGGATGCCCCGGGACTCGGTGGTGGTGACAGGGAGGAGCCATTGGGGAGGTAAGATTCACTTGCGTACTCAGTCCAAAAACACTGACACCGATAACTGGAGTAAACCAAAGTTCTGGACACCGCTGCCGCTGAGGGGGAGCACATTTGGGTCCAGTTTCTGTTGGTGTTGCCTGTTGATCTGTGACCTTTTCCTGTGGCATCTTGTTTCTTTCTGGTTGGTCCCTGTAGCCTAAAACTAGTCGGGTCCTGTTCCCCAGTACGGCTAACTGAGGGAGCTTGCTCTCAGGGTTCACGCTTGGGATTTCTTGGACCGTATTTGTGGAAAGTCCTATCCCTCTCGTTGCGCTAGTACCCCGATTTTGGAGCAGGTGGAGAGCGGATCTTGAAGGCTCTGTTCTCGTCGGGTAAATTGTCAGGTTGCCTGAAGCTACTCCCTGACCTAGGGTCCATGTACCCCGTTGTGCCCTAGTCCCAGCCCGGTGATAGTACAAGGCCGCCGGCTGTCCTCCACGACAATGCCGTGCCCCTTGTCACGATCCCCTGTGACCGGGGGTCCAGCTCCTACCAGGCCCGGACCAACGTCTGCTACCTAGTTCTTCCAAGGAGCCCAGCTCCTGACCTCCACTCACTTTCACCTCCAACTTGAACCGAAGCCAATTTCTGACACTCCTGACCTCCCCTTAACCAACCCCACAAGTGGGCGACCCTATTCCACTCAGGCTGTCCACTGGTGTGTCTGGTGGGTGTGGTACAGAGTGTTCCTAGGATTTTGATTAGCTGGCCTTTGGCAACACCAATGGTTAGGGACCCGTAACCAAGGAGGAGGTGGGTATTGCACAGAAGGGCAGATTACACAATACCCTGTGACGACCTGACAGGCCAGGGTGTCACAGAACCAC
Source organism: Anomaloglossus baeobatrachus (assembly GCF_048569485.1). Taxonomy (NCBI): domain Eukaryota; kingdom Metazoa; phylum Chordata; class Amphibia; order Anura; family Aromobatidae; genus Anomaloglossus; species Anomaloglossus baeobatrachus. The sequence goes on along the minus strand of NC_134364.1, from coordinate 89,855,285 downwards.
AACTTGGAACTGCAGCCATAGACTCTGACTCTTTATTACCTGTACTGCCGCTCCCCGCCGCCATCCTTCCCGGGGCCCGCTCTACCCGTGGAGAGCGATACTATCCCTGGCTGCTACTACCATCTGCCCCAGAGGACAGCAACAGCAGCAGGGGCCGATTCCCTGGCCGCATACCACAGGTGGCGTCACGACAAACACCTCACAAACTACTACCCCCAACATCCTTCCCCAGCCATCTTCTGACGGAGCCAGGCTAGGCCGCCCGTGACAACGACAGTCGATGGCCCGGCGACGAGTAGGTTAAACACACTTGCCCTGTGGGGTGCTACAGTTACAGGTGTCCATTATACTCTTTCTATGCACTTTTTAACTTGTTATAGGGCTATGTGCATATATGCAATAGTGTTACAGTCAGTGTGTTGCTTTTCTCAATGCCTACCTTCCTATCTATAAATAAACAAGAAATTTTGCCAAGATGACCGAAAAATACCCAAACGAGCAGAAATATTTTTAATATATTTATTAGGACACAGGGATATAACAATACACATAGTTAGAGTAATGAGGAGGCAGAAATGCTGAAGGGGAAAGAACCCCACATATCCCCGAATGAAAGAAGAAAAAAGATTTTTAGCTCCAATGTATGGTAATCTCAATTAGGTTAAGGCATAATGCCCAGGTCAAAAACAGAGCTGCATCAATAATGATAATAAGCTCATCAAGAGTAATCATGTAATTCTACAGATACAACAATAGAAGGCAGCACCACTTACCCAAGCCTAGTTACCGTCAGATACCGGGTTATCACGTGGGGACCATCATCCCAACACGTGTTTCATGTTGATTTGCTTCGTTGGGGATAGATAAAAAGTGTGCAAAGTACACACCTTATAAAGCCCAAGGAAGACCTCCGAACAGCCCATTCATTGTGCGCTGACAGGTGTTCTGTATCCAGGGGCATGCCGCGGCTCGGCGTCCACAGCGTGGACCATAAGGAAGAATACTTCCTGGGACGTCACAACTATTTCAGGATCTCCGCTGTCTCGGACGCCACCGCGGTCATGCATAGAAACCAGACACTCCCCGCAGCGCGTCATGGGCTCCATCATGAATCCACAGACTGCTGTATCAGGGTATTGCTCCTCATCAGTGTGGAGTAGGATGATTGTTTTGTCTTGCTGGTCTACTAGGCATTGCTCCCACCTAGCCAGAATCCTACTCCACACTGATGAGGGGCAATACACCGAAACAGCTGTCTGTGGATGGATACCTGGCCTTGTTATTTCCCTTGTCATATCTTTAAACTCGTCAAAGAGTTGGATATTGACTAAAAAGGCCACTTAATATGATAAAAAACACAAAGAAAATAGATGTTTTTCAGCTCACCAGTCTGTAGATCTAGGCGTCCATTCAGGCCAGTGCACGGTATCTGTGGTTGGCTTCCACAGGTGTAGCAATCATTGAAGGGAGGAGGGGATGGAAAACAAACCAGCACTGATGTCTGTAAAATTCTTCTTTATTTGTTACAAAATCATCTTAAAATCAAGATGGAACAATCCTTCCAGATGTTTTCCATCCCCTCCTCCCTTCAATGATCACTTAATATGGTGGTTATGGTGGTCTCCTAAAAAGAGCCACTCCTTGGCTAGGTCCTTCCCGGAGGGATATCTGGCTATTTTCTGTGTCGAGACTCCTAATAGAGGCTCCACAGACCTTTTTTGATTTGCAGCTAGAATAGCCATTTACCACATTAACAATGTATAGGGTGTATTTCTATTTAATTTAATGTTAGCTTCATTGAAAAAAAATAAACTTTTGAACTGTAGTGTACTTGCCTGACTCCGGATGTCTGTGTGGCTCCCAGGTCCTCCTTGTGATCTCCGGCAGGCCCTCCCAGCAGGTATACTACACGTTATCCTCCCCTGGTTCTGGCCGATACACTCACATACATCAGATCGCACACTCACTCATGCTCATACACCCACACACCAGATCACACACCCACACACCAGATCACACACCCACAAACATCAGATTTCACACACGCATCAGATCGCGCACACACTCACTCACCACACCTGGTGATAGCGATTGCTTCCAGCCAGCAGGTGAATATGGGATGCAGTGCAGTCGATGCGTTCCACCGCAGATCCTTCATAAGTTCCACCGCAGGTCTTCATGCTCCACTGGACTGTGTCCCAGGCTCTGATGTGTGTGGGTGTGCGTTCCGAGGTGTGTGGGTGTGCGTTCCGAGGTGTGTGGGTGTGCGTTCCGAGGTGTGTGGGTGTGCGTTCCGAGGTGTGTGGGTGTGCGTTCCGAGGTGTGTGGGTGTGCTTTCCGAGGTGTGTGGGTGTGCGTTCAACTACAGGTCCTCCCGATCGGCGTCTCGTGAGTACGATTACAGAGTTTTCTGTCTTCATTCTTCTTTCTTTTGGGGGATGTCTGCTTTTTATAATGAAGTGTCCTGCAGTATCTTTTTAATGTTTTTAGCTGCATGGACATTTCATTATTGAACCATGACTAGGGCTTATTTTCGGGGTAGGACTTATATATAAGCCTTATGCCGAAAATGCTGAAAATTCCTGCTAGGGCTTAATTTTGGAAAAACAGGGTATTTACAGGGGAGAGTGTTAGAAAAGTACATGCACTATTGAACAGACTGTACAGTCATGGCCAAAAGTTTTGAGAATGACACCAAAATTATATTTTCACATGATCTGTTGCCCTCTGGTTTTTAATTGTGTTTGTCTGATGTTTACATCACATACAGAAATATAATTGCAATCATATTATGAGACCAAAAGGTTATATTAACAGTTAGAATGAGTTAATGCAGCAAGTCAATATTTGCAGTGTTGACCCTTCTTCTTCAGGACCTCTGCAATTCTCCCTGGCATGTTCTCAATCAACTTCTGGACCAAATCCTGACTGATAGCTGTCCATTCTTGCATAAGCAATGCTTGCATTTTGCCAGAATTTGTTGGTTTTTGTTTGTCCACCCGTCTCTTGATGATTGCCCACAAGTTCTCAATGGGATTAAGATCTGGGGAGTTTCCAGGCCGTGGACCCAAAATCTGTATGTTTTGTTCCATGAGCCATTTAGTGATCACCTTTGCTTTATGGCAAGGTGCTCCATCATGCTGGAAAAGGCATTGTTGGGCGCCAAACTGCTCTTGGACAGTTGGGAGAAGTTGCTCTTGGAGGACATTCTCGTACCATTCTTTATTCATGGCTGTGGTTTTAGGCAAGACTGTGAGTGAGCCGATTCCCTTGGCTGAGAAGCAACCCCACACATGAATGGTTTCCGGATGCTTAACAGTTGGCATGAGACAAGACTGGTGGTAGCGCTCACCTCTTCTTCTCCTAATAAGCTGTTTTCCAAATGTCCCAAACAATCGAAAAGGGGATTCAGCTGAGAAAATGACTTTACCCCAGTCCTCAGCAGTCCACTCCCTGTACCTTTTGCAGAATATTAGTCGGTCCCTGATGTTTTTTCTGGAGAGAAGTGGCTTCTTTGCTGCCCTCCTTGAAACCAGACCTTGCTCAAGCAGTCTCCGCCTCACAGTGTGTGCAGAAGCACTCACACCAGCCTGCTGCCATTGCTGAGCTAGCTCGGCACTGCTGGTAGTCCGATCCCGCAGCTGAAACAGTTTTAAGATATGGTCCTGGCGTTTGCTGGTCCTTCTTGGGCGCCCTGGAGCCTTTTTGGCAACCATGGAAGCTCTCTCCTTGAAGTTCTTGATGATGCGATAGATTGTTGACTGAGGTGCAATCTTTGTAGCTGCGATACTCTTTCCTGTTAGGCCATTTTTGTGCAGAGCAATGATGGCTGCACGTGTTTCTTTAGCGATAACCATGGTTAACTGAAGAGAAACAATGATACCAAGCACCAGCCTCCTTTTAAAGTGTCCAGTGGTGTCATTCTTACTTAATCATGACTGATTGATCGCCAGCCCTGTCCTCATCAACACCCACACCTGTGTTAATGGATCAATCACTAAAACAATGTTAGCTGATCCTTTTAAGGCAGGAATGCAATGATGTTGAAATGTACTTTGGGGGTTAAAGTTCATTTTCTTAGCCAATATTGACTTTGCAAGTAATTGCTGTTAAGCTGATCACTCTATGACATTCTGGAGTATATGCAATTGCCATTAGAAAAACTTAAGCAGTAGACTTTGTAAAAATTAATATTTGTAGCATTCTCAAAACTTTTGGCCATGACTGTAGAGGGGGAAGAGCGCAGACACAATTGTACAGGAAAGGCTAGTTTCACACTTGCATTGAACGGTATCCGTTGCATTGCGTTGTGTGACGGATGCAATGGATGTGTTGCATATAGTGGCACAACGGATGCTGCAAAACAACGGAATCCGTTTTGATTTTTTTTCTATTGTGAACGATCAGCTGATCGCTCCCAGTAGCCGGCCGCCGGGTGATCAGCTGATCGCTCCCTGCAGCCGGCCGCTGGGTGATCAGGTGATCGCTCCCTGCAGCCGGCCGATCAGCTGATCGCTCCCTGCAGCCGGCCGCCGGGTGATCAGCTGATCGCTCCCTGCAGCCGGCCGCCGGGTGATCAGCTGATCGCTCCCTGCAGCCGGCCGCCGGGTGATCAGCTGATCGCTCCCTGCAGCCGGCCGCCGGGTGATCAGCTGATCGCTCCCTGCAGCCGGCCGCCGGGTGATCAGCTGATCGCTCCCTGCAGCCGGCCGCCGGGTGATCAGCTGATCGCTCCCTGCAGCCGGCCGCCGGGCGCTCAGCTGAGCGCTGTCACTTGCCGGCGCCCGGGCATGCCGGGGGGCGGGCGCTCAGCTGAGCGCTGTCACTTGCCGGCGCCCGGGCATGCCGGAGGGCGGGCGTTCAGCTGAGCGCTGTCACTTGCCGGCGGGCGGGCGCTCAGCTGAACGTTCGGCCACCGCAAGCCAAAATAAAGTTTGTGATTTAAAAAAAAAAAGAGAGCATGCGCAGTGAAATCCAGAGGATTCCGCTGCTCAAAACAACGTTACATGCAGCATTCCTCCCGCTGGGCGGAAGCAACGGAGCGTCGCCCAGCGGAAGCAACGCAGGTCCTTTTGGTACAATCAGTCAACCATACAAGTCTATAGGAAACAGCGGAATCCGTTAACGGATTCCGCTGTTTTCCAAAAGGGCGGATTGTAACGGAAGGAAAACAACGCAAGTGTGAAAGTACCCAAAGAGGGGGAAGAGGGCAGACACTACTGTACAGGTGGTAGAGGGCATAGAGAGCAGACACAGGGGGAAGAGGGGAATAGCACAGACACTGTTGTACAGGGGTGACAGACACTATTGTAGAAGAGAGAGAGATGCGGAAGAGCACAGACACTACTGTACAGGGGAGACAGCACAGACACTACTGTACAGGGGAGACAGCACAGACACTTGTACAAGGAGAGAGAGGGAAGAGTGTAGACACTATTATACTGGGGGGAGAGGTGGAAGAGCACAGACAAAATGTACTGGGGGAGAGCACAGATGCTATTGTACAGGGGGGATTGGGGTTAAGAGCACAGACACTATTGTACAAGTGGGACAATATCAGTGTCATTATTTTCTACCCCGAGTGTCAGAGTCCTTATCCTATGACCCAAGAGTCATTATCCTATACCCCGAGAGTCAGTATCATTATCTTGTACCCCCAGTATCCCCAGTGTTAGTGTCATTATCCCGTTCCCCCAGAGTCAGTGTCATTATCCTGTACACCCAGTGTCAGTGTCATTATCCTGTATCCCCAGTGTTAGTGTCATTATCCTGTACCCCCAGTGTCATTATCCTGTTCCCTCAGTGTTAGTTTCCATTATCTTGTACCCCCAGTGTCAGTGCCAATATCTTTATCCCCAGGATTAGTATCCTGTACCCCTAGTGTCAGTGTCATTATCCTGTACCCCTATTGTCAGTGTCATTATCCTGTACCCCCAGTGTCAGTGTCATTATCCTGTACCCCCAGCATCAGTGTCATTATTCTGTATCCCCAGGATTAGTATCCCGTACCCCTAGTGTTAGTATCATTCATTATCCTGTACCCCCAGGGTCAGAGTCATTATCCTGTACCCCCAGGGTCAGAGTCATTATCCTGTACCCCAGTGTCAGTGTCATTATCCTGTACCCCCAGTGTCAGTGTCATTATCCTGTACCCCCAGCATCAGTGTCATTATTCTGTATCCCCAGGATTAGTATCCCGTACCCCTAGTGTTAGTATCATTCATTATCCTGTACCCCCAGGGTCAGAGTCATTATCCTGTACCCCCAGGGTCAGAGTCATTATCCTGTACCCCAGTGTCAGTATCATTATCCTGTACCCCCAGTGTCAGTATCATTATCCTGTACCCCCAGTGTCAGTATCATTATCCTGTATCCCCAAGCATCAGTATCATTATCCTGTATCCCCAGGGTCAGAGTCATTATCCTGTACCCCCAAGTTCAGTATCAATATCCTGTACCCCAGCATCAGTGTCATTATCCTATACTCCCAGTGTCAGTGTCATTATCCTGTACTCCCAGTGTCAGTGTCAGTATCCTGTACCCCCAGTGTCAGTGTCAGTATCCTGTACCCCCAAGTTCAGTATCAATATCCTGTACCCCAGTTTCAGTGTCATTATCCTGTATCCCCAGTGTCAGTGTCATTATCCTGTACTCCCAGTGTCAGTGTCATTATCCTGTACCCCCAGTGTCATTATCCTGTACCCCCAGTGTCATTATCATTATCCTGTACCCCCAGTGTCATTATCCTGTACCCCCAGTGTCATTATCATTATCCTGTACTCCCAGTGTCAGGGTCATTATCCTGTACCCCCAGTGTCAGTGTCATTATCCTGTACCCCCAGTGTCATTATCCTGTACCCCCAGTGTCAGTATCATTATCCTGTACCCCCAGTGCCATTATCCTGTACCCAGAGTGTCATTATCCTGTACCCAGAGTGTCATTATCCTGTACCCAGAGTGTCAGTATCATTATCCTGTACCCCCAGTGTCATTATCCTGTACCCCCAGTGTCATTGTCATTATCCTGTACCCCCAGTGTCAGCGTCATTATCCCGTACCCCCAGTGTCAGTGTCATTATCCTGTACCCCCAGTGTCATTATCCTGTACCCCCAGTGTCAGTATCATTATCCTGTACCCCCAGTGCCATTATCCTGTACCCAGAGTGTCATTATCCTGTACCCAGAGTGTCATTATCCTGTACCCAGAGTGTCAGTATCATTATCCTGTACCCCCAGTGTCATTATCCTGTACCCCCAGTGTCATTGTCATTATCCTGTACCCCCAGTGTCAGTGTCATTATCCTGTACCCAGAGTGTCAGTATCATTATCCTGTACCCCCAGTGTCATTATCCTGTACCCCCAGTGCCATTATCATTATCCTGTACCCCCAGTGCCATTATCATTATCCTGTACCCCCAGTGTCATTCTCATTATCCTGTACCCCCAGTGCCATTATCCTGTACCCAGAGTGTCAGTGTCATTATCCTGTATCCCCAGGGTCAGAGTCATTATTCTGTACCCCGAGTGTCATTATCTCTGGTTACGTGGATCACCCCTATCTTCTCTGTATCTCCCCTTCTCGCCCACCAGTTGCTTTCCTTTGTGCTGTGGTGTATGTGGGGTTAATATATGCTCTCCCACCAGTGGAGGGGGCTTATTCCATTGCCCATCAGTAAGTGCAGCAGCCAATCACAGCTCCCAGGCAGGAGTATAGGTGGTCCAGGCAGGCGGAGGGAGTCAGCATTCACTGCCTCTCACAAATTAATTGCAGATGCTCAGCCCAGAGGTTGCTATAGTTACCAGTTACTAGTAGCAACCAAAAACACCAGCAGCATCCCCCCCCTCCTTTCGCGACCACCCACCAAATGCAGGAGGGAGCTAAGCAGGCAGCGGGTGAGCAGCTGCTGGGGGGACACGGTCAGATCTTGATGTGAAGACCCCGGAGATCTGCAAATAATCCCTAATCAGGAGGCGATTAAAGCGGCAGAGCACGGGAATGGGAACAGTGAAGTTCTTCATCAACAGGTAAGGAGGCACCGAGTCTGTGCTGCGGCGGGCATGGAGCCGGGTCCTGCCCATCGTCTGCCATCTGTATGCAGCAGCGGTGTACACCGCACCTGTCATGTAACATAGGGCGTGTGCCCGGGGTCCGCATAAATCGCACATAGAGAGGGCAGGCGGCTGGGGGTCCGCATATATTGTACACAGAGAGGGCAGGCGGCTGGGGGTCCGCATATATCGCATAGAGTGGGCGGGCGGCCAGCGGTCCGCATATATCGCACGGGGCAAGTAGGTGACCAGGGGTCCACATATATCGCACACAGAGAGGGCAGGCGGCTGGGGGTCCGCATAGATTGCATAGAGTGGGCGGGTGGCCGGCCGGCCAGCAGTCCACATATATCGCACACAGAGAGGACAAGCGGCCAGGGGTCCGCATATACTTCACAGGGCAGATAGATTGCCGGGGGTTCGCATATATCGTACACAGAGAGGGCAGACGGCTGATAGTTCTCTTATGTCGCACAGCGAGAGGGTGGATGGTCAGAGGTCCTCATATATCGTACACAGGGTAGGCAGGTGCCAGGGGGTCTGCATATATCATACAGAGAGAGAGAGCAGGTGGCCAGGGGTCCACATATATTGCACAAAGAGAGAGGGCAGGCTGCCGGGGGTCCGCATATATCGCACACACGGTAGGCAAGTTTCCAGGAGTCTGCATGTATTGAACACAGAGGGGGCATGAGGCTGGGGGTCTGCAAATATCATACAGAGAGGGCAGCCAGGGTCCGCATATATCACATAGGGAGGGAGGGCAGGCGAGCGGCTGGGGGTCCGCATATATCACACGAAGAGGGCAGCCAGGGTCTGCATATATCACATAGGGAGGGAGGGGCTTCGAGCGGCTGGGGGTCTGCATATATCACATAGGGAGGGAGGCTAGGGGTCCGCATATATCGCACACAAAGCAATCGGGTAGGCAGCCATGGGTCCGCATACATCACACAGAGTGGGCGGGTGGGAAACAAGGGGTACGCATATATCACACAGAGAGGGCAGGCGGCCAGGGGTCCGCATATATCGCCCACAGAAAGGGCAGCCAGGGGTCCGCATATATCACATAGCAAGGGTGGGCAGACAGGGGTCCACATATATCGCATACAGACCGAGAGTCCACATATATTGCCCAAAGAGAGGGCAGCCAGGGGTCCGTATATATCACACACAGAGGGCGAGCAGCCCGCACAAAACGCACAGAGCGGTGGCCTCTTGGGGGTCAACATATATCATACAAAGAGCGGGTGGGCATCTGCATATATTATACACAGAGGTCGGGCAGCTGGGGGTCCGCATATATCACACACAGAGGGGTCAGGCGGCTGGGTGTCCACATATACCATACACACAGAGCGGGCGAGCGGCTGGGTGTCTACAAATATTACACACAGAGCGGGCGGGCAGCTTGGGGTCCGCATATACCATACACAGAGTGCAGGTGTGCAGCCGGGGTGTGCAGATATTACACACAGAGCGGGCGGGTGGCTGGGGTCCGCATATACCATACACAGAGTGCGGGTGTGCAGTCGCGGTCTGCAGATATTACACACAGAGCGGGCAGGTGGCTGGGAGTCTGTATATACTACACACAGATCGGGCAAGCGGCTGGGGGTCTACAGATATTACACACAGAGCGGGCAGGCAGCTTATGGTCTGCATATACCATACACAGAGTGCGGGTGTGCTGCCCGGGTCTGCAGATATTACACACATAGCGGGCTGGTGGTCTACATATATTACACACAGAGTGGGTGTGCGGCCGGGGGTCCGCATACATCGCACACAGAGCGGGCGGGACAAAATATATCATACAGAGAGGGCAGGTGTTTGGGGGTCCGCATTTATTATAATATAAGTTCTGCCACATTTTAACTCTTTCACCGACAGGTCAATACTTCACGTTTTTAACAATAATTTGTGGTGTAAATCGATGGTGGCCGGCTATCATCAAGTCACCCTTAGTATTTCAGAAATCAATGACTTAATAATATTAGTTAGAGCATAAACATATGCAGATAGAAAGCTGGAGCTCTAGCGCCCCCATCAGAGGTATCAATCCTTAAAAGGTCAAAACTGGCCCTTCAAAAACCGTTAAACAAGATTTAGCATAAAAAAAACAAACCTGAAACTCCAGTAGCAGTACTAGATTCTTCAAGATATCCGACGCTCATCACCACAAACCATGAAATCTGATTTAGTTGGATGAGATGCCTCTGATAGGGATAAGATTTCTCCTTTAGGAGAGCGACAAGTTGGCCAGAAGGATGGGGACTGGTTCCTTTAACATTGACCCTTGCTGCGGCCTTCTGGTCTGGAGGGATGGGGAACTTGTTCCTAAGCCTTCTGTTTTGGAGGGTCTAGTTCCTTTAACCCTGACCCTTCTGTTTCAGAGGAACTGGTTCCTTTAACGATGAACCTTCTGTTTCGGAAGGGCTGGTTCCTTTAACCCTGACCCTTCTGTTTCAGAAGGACTGGTCTTATACCCCTGACCCTTCTGTTTTGGATGGTCTAGTTCCTTTAACCCTGATTCTTCTGGTCTGGAGGGATGGGGAACTTGTTCCTAAGCCTTCTGTTTTGGAGGGTCTAGTTCCTTTAACCCTGACCCTTCTGTTTCGCAGGGACTGTTTCCTTTAACCCTGACCCTTCTGTTTCAGAGGAACTGGTTCCTTTAACGATGAACCTTCTGTTTCGAAAGGGCTGGTTCCTTTAACCCTGACCCCTCTGTTTCGGAAGGACTGGTCTTTTACCCCTGACCCTTCTGTTTTGGATGGTCAAATTCCTTTAACCCTGATTCTTCTGGTTTGGAGGGACTGGTTTCTTTAATCCTGACCCTTCTGTTTCAAGGGGTCTAGTTACTTTATCCCTGACCCTTCTGTTTCAGAGGGATAGGTCCCTTTAACCCAGATCTTTCTGTTTCAGGGGGTCCAGTTCCTTTAACCCTGACCCTTCTGTTTCAGAGTGACTGATTCCTTTAAACATGACCCTCCTGTTTTGAAGGGGCTGGTTCCTTTAACCCTGACTCTTCTGTTTCAGAAAATCTAGTTCCTTTAACACCGACCCCTCTGGTTTGAAGAGACAGGTTCATTTAAACCTGACACTTCTGGTCCGGAGGGATGGAGTAATGACTTATTGGGGGCCCTTCTCCTTTTGGAGCGGGCTGCAATGAACGATGTCTTAGTGCAATTTTCTATCTACTGGGCTTAAAGGGACACATACCTTTGAACAAATCGGTTTTAGTAAATGGAACACGACTAAGATATAAGAGACATATCTGCGCCAAATTTATGAAGTGGTGTGAACCTCTTAACGAATTCAGAGCTTGCCCTACACCAGTTTGCATGAATCAGCCCCATAAAGTAGGTAAACATTCCCCTACTCTTAGGAGTATGCCCCTTACATCAGATATAAAACCTGCATCATTAGTTACAAAATCCCCAGCTTTGTCACTGAAAAGGAGAACTTTTTAAGGGGTTGTTTAGGATTATAAAAACATGGCTGCATTCTTCTTCTTGCAACAGCGCCACCCCTTTTTCACTGATTGTGTGTGGCACTTAATTAGAGCGGAAATGCAATAGCAAAAACAATCCATGGTCAAGAATGGCACTGTTTCGGGAATAAATTAGTCATGTCTCTAAACGAAAACAATTGCTTATATATTTAATTTTTTTTAATTAGTTGACAGGCACAGCAGCAACTTGTCCGCTCTGTGTCTCCAACCGTATGGCAGCACTTTACCTCGGTATTTAGAATTGGGATCCACACCTACTTCTGCTCCGTATCTTCAGAAAACAAAGTCAGAAGGATCATCGCCAATGGGGTGCTGCGGGTTAAAAAAATCACGGGGCAGAACAGAAACAGATGTCATTGACAAAAAGGAAATTTTACTTTGTAAAACATTAAGTTATGGCAGTGAAACAGGAAAACTGTGCAGAATATTGACTCACGCCGATGGTGTCTCTTAAGGTACCGTCACACTAAGCAACTTACCAGCGATCCCAACAACGATAGGGATCGCTGGTAAGTTGCTAGGAGGTTGCTGGTGAGATGTCACACTGCGACGCTCCAGCGATCCCACCAGCAACCTGACCTGGCAGGGATCGCTGGAGCGTCGCTACACAAGTTGCTGGTGAGCTCACCAGCAACCAGTGACAAGCCCCCAGCGCAGCGTGGAAGATGCTGCGCTTGGTAACTAAGGTAAATATCGGGTAACCAACCCGATATTTACCTTGGTTACCACCGCACGGAGCTACACGTGCAGAGAGCAGGGAGCAGCGCACACTGAGCGCTGGCTCCCTGCTCTCCTAGTTACAGCACACATCGGGTTAATTACCCGATGTATGCTGCAGCTAAATGTGCACAGAGCAGGGAGCAGCGCACAAAGCTTAGCGCTGGCTCCCTGCTCTCCTAGTTACAGCACACATCGGGTTAATTAACCCGATGTGTGCTGCAGCTAAATGTGCAGGGAGCAGCGCACAATGCTTAGCGCTGGCTCCTTGCTCTCCTAGTTACAGCACACATCGGGTTAATTAACCCGATGTGTGCTGCAGCTAAATGTGCACAGAGCAGGGAGCAGCGCACACTGCTTAGCGCTGGCTCCTTGCTCTCCTAGTTACAGCACACATCAGGTTAATTAACCCGATGTGTGCTGCAGCTACATGTGCACAGAGCAGGAGCCGGCACTGACAGTGAGAGTGGAGGAGGCTGGTATCGAAGGTAAATATCGGGTAACCAAGGACAGGGCTTCTTGGTTACCCGATGTTTACATTGGTTACCAGCCTCAGCAGAAGCCGGCTCCTGGTGCCTGCACATTTAGTTGTTGCTGTCTTGCTGTCACACACAGCGATCTGTGCTTCACAGCAGGACAGCAACAACTAAAAAATGGCCCAGGACATTCAGCAACAACCAATGACCTCACAGCAGGGGCCAGGTTGTTGCTGGATGTCACACACAGCAACATCGCTAGCAACGTCACAAAAGTTGTTCGTTAGCAGCGATGTTGCTAGCGATGTTGCTTAGTGTGACGGGGCCTTTACAGAAGCCACATAATCCTGCTGTGACTGACATGAGCTGTGCAGAACATTGACTCAAGCTGATGGTGTCTCTAACAGAGGCCACATCATCCTGCTGTGACTGAGGTGACCTTTGCAGAATATTGACTCAAGCTGATGGTGTCTCTGACAGAGGCCACATCATCCTGCTGTGACTGACATGAGCTGTGCAGAATATTGACTCAAGCTGATGGTGTCTCTGACAGAGGCCACGTCATCCTGCTGTGACCGAGATGAGCATTGTAACAGATATTCCATTCCTCCATGCTGACATGCTTGTCAGTGGCAAAGACGACCAAATAGCGACCTGCATTTTCTACAAATACTGCCAATTGCGCTGTTGCTAGCGGCTGCAATATTTTTGGCCATAGTATACGTATGAATACTGCTACCTGTGTTCACTAAGAGAAAATGTCACCAAAACAAGCCCCATCACATTAGGACTTACTAGTCTAGTCATATGAAATCCATTTTCTTTACAGACAATGATCCAGCAGAGATAATTAGAAAATGAGAGCTTCAAAAATTAAAATCTGTGGCAACATCGATTGTAGCTCTGTGCATGAAGAAATTTTGCAGACCCTGAACCAGCAGGATATCTGTTGAGATACGAGTCGCTGGTGAAAAATTGACTTGTGCAGCTATTGTTTTTGTACAATAATGTATGATAATTTGTATCACACATCCAGGCTAGAACTTGGCAGCTGCTGGCATCAGACGTGGGTACTGTTATGTTCACATAAGCAGATAATTAATATGTATTTACTGCCGGAAAAGCCAAAGTAGTATAATCACAGGCTGCTGCATGCACTCATATTTGTTGCGCTGAAGAACACCCTACATTATCGGTCAAAGATCGTGTTCCCGGAGACAGTTTCATATTCATCCAAATTATACACCCGTCCAATGCAAATCAGTCTCCTCTACTATAACACATTAACAAGATTGGAAATTGCTATAAGAAGATTCCAGAGAATACAAGAGCCTACACAACACAGTTTTTCTGTGTAAAACTAATATACAATGTCTGTTGGAAAGTCTGTTCTTCCCAAAAGCAAATCATGGTTTTGTAGACACTGAACCAACAAGGACTAAAGGAAGATGAAAGCTTCAGAAAGAAACTGTTCCTCCATGTAATATACATTCCCCCCCCGCCCTTCTCTATAATATCCCCCGCCCTTCTCTATAATATCCCCCGCACTGGCTCTCTATCATAACACTTATCAATACATCTCCATAATATCACCCTACATTTCCCATCTTCATAATATCCTCCCACATTTCCTTTCTCCATAATATACCCCCACATATCCCCTCTCCATAATAACCCCTCATACTTGTCAGCTCTATAACATCTCCCACACTGGCCCTCTATGTAATATTCCTCACACTGCCTCTCTACATAATGTCTCTCCTATACTGCCCCTCTCCATAATATCCTCCCACATTCGTCGTCTACGTAATATACCAACACACTTCTCTCAATAATATCCTCCCTACACTGCCCCTCTCTATAATACCACCCTACAGTTCACCTCTCCATAATATGCCCCACATTTCCGTTCTCCATAATGTATTCTGCACATTTCCTATCTCCATAATATCTCCCCACACTGCACCTCTTCAATAATATCCTCCCACACTGCTGTCCTTCATATCCCCCACACTTCCCCCTCCATATCATCCCACACTTCCCCTCTCCATAATATACCCCCAACCCCCAAAGTACCCCTTCTTCATAAATTCCTCCTGCTTATCCTCACCATAATATTCTCCCACAATGCACCACTGCATATCCTCCCCACACTGCCCCTCTCAATAATAGCATCTCACATTGCCCCTCTACATATCACCCTACACTCCCCGTCTTAATATCTCACCCACACTGCCCCTCTCCATAATGCCACTCTCCATTTCCCCTCTCCAACATATTCCCCCACACTTCCCCACTCTGTAATGTTCCCCTACATGTGCCCTCTAAATAATATCCCCCACTCTTCCCCTCTCCATAATATGCTGCCACACTACCCATCTCCATAATAACCCCCCACACTGGCCTTTTTCATTATATGCGCCCCACACTACCCCTCTCCATATCCTCCCACACTCCATCTCTCTTTAATATCCCCGCACACTTCTCTCTATAATATTCCCATGCTGTCCCTCTTCATAATATAACCCCACATTTCCCTTCTCCATAATATCCCCCACGTTGTCCCTCTTCATAATATCCCAGCACACTACCCCTCTCCATAATATTCTCCCACACTGTTCCTCTCCATAATATAACACCACACTTACCCTCTCTGTAATATTCTCAACACTGACCCTTTCCATAATATACCCCCACAGTTACCCTTTCCATAATATCTCCTCACATTTTCTCGGTCTATAATATCCCCCCATACTGCCCCTTCCTTAATATCTCCCCACACTTGCCCTATCCTTAATATTGGAATGCAGTAGCAAAACGTTGACAGTTGCTCTGTGACTGGAGAATAAGACATGATGTAGTTCATGGTTGTCAAAGTGAATATTTGTACATGCAGATACTGAACAACCAGGGTATGAAGGAAAATAATGATTGCTGGGTTGTGACTTGTCTATAATACAAAGTAGTTAACAGTCATAAAAGTGAATATTTGTATGTGCAGACACTGAACAAGCAGGGCGTGAAGGAAAACAACGTGAAGGAACAAAGAATACAGTTGCAAAATCTTGACTGCTCAAGTGTAAGACACGGTGTAGCCCATATAGCTCAGGGTTGCAAAGGCCAAATAAAATCTATTTGTCCTGGCACACACACATTATATATATATATATACACACACATACATACACATACACACACACACACACACACACACACACACACACACGCACACCGGTACATATATATATATATATATATATATATATATATATATATATATATATATCTTATATACACATACACGTGGCAGCGTTTTCACTTCCCAGAAGCTGATCCAAACATTCAGCTCATTACAGGGTATATGGAAGCTGCTTTGCTTTCCTGCTCTGTAGACAAGGCCACACTTTTCGAGCTTAGAAAGAAAATCGGCACCATTTGTCTTTGTTTAAGTAAATGCCAATGGTGAGTGTAGTGGGCCGAGACGCCTGCAGCCTCCCTGGCACTTCAGAGAGGCGAGCTCTAAAATCTTTGCATAAGTTAATAGAAGGGACTGATCCAGAAGAAGATTTGATTAAATACCACTATAAAGTACATAACACCAGTGTATAGCTGTTATCACTAGTATGTACAGTAAATAATACTACCAAATACAATATATAACAAGTGTCAAACTATATAACTAAAGGTCCAGTCACACTAAGCAACTTACCAGTGATCCCAACAACGATAGGGATCGCTGGTAAGTTGCTAGGAGGTTGCTGGTGAGATGTCACACTGCGACGCTCCAGCGATCCCACCAGCAACCTGACCTGGCAGGGATCGCTGGAGCGTCGCTACACGAGTTGCTGGTGAGCTCACCAGCAACCAGTGATCAGCCCCCAGCGCCGCGTGGAAGATGCTGCGCTTGGTAACTAAGGTAAATATCGGGTAACCAACCCGATATTTACCTTGGTTACCAGCGTACAGAGCTACACGTGCAGAGAGCAGGGAGCAGCGCACACTGAGCGCTGGCTCCCTGCTCTCCTACTTACAGCACACATCGGGTTAATTACCCGATGTGTGCTGCAGCTACATGTGCAGAGAGCAGGGAGCAGCGCACAAAGCTTAGCGCTGGCTCCCTGCTCTCCTAGTTACAGCACACATCGGGTTAATTACCCGATGTGTCCTGCAGCTAAATGTGCACAGAGCAGGGAGCAGCGCACAATGCTTAGCGCTGGCTCCTTGCTCTCTTAGCTACAGCACACATCGGGTTAATTAACCCGATGTGTACTGCAGCTACATGTGCACAGAGCAGGAGCCGGCACTGACAGTGAGAGCGGCGGAGGCTGGTAACAAAGCTAAATATCGGGTAACCAAGGACAGGGCTTCTTGGTTACCCGATGTTTACATTGGTTACCAGCCTCAGCAGAAGCCGGCTCCTGGTGCCTGCACATTTAGTTGTTGCTGTCTCGCTGTCACACACAGCGATCTGTGCTTCACAGCGGGACAGCAACAACTAAAAAATGGCCCAGGACATTCAGCAACAACCAACGACCTCACAGCAGGGGCCAGGTTGTTGCTGGATGTCACACACAGCAACATCGCTAGCAACGTCACAAAAGTTGTTCGTTAGCAGCGATGTTGCTAGCGATGTTGCTTAGTGTGACGGGGCCTTAATGCAAATACATAATTACAACTACAATAACGCACATAAATAACACAGCCATACATATCATAGCCCCAGTACGTAAATAATAATACCACATACTGAATGTAAGTAACACAGCCATACAATTCTTATCACCAATAGCTAAATACATACTACCAAATACAGGAGATAAATAACACTATCATACAGTTCATATCACCAGTACGTAATATAATGTATATAAATAACACTGTCATAACACTCATATCACCAGTACGTAAATACTACCAAATAATGCATATAAATAAGACTGTCATACACTTCATATAACCAGTACATAAATACTACCAAATACTGTAGATAAAATAATAATGTCATACAGTTCGTATCACAAGTGAATACTATCACAACACAGTAAACAAACACCATTAATATATTTACAAGTACATAAATACTTCCGCAATAGAGTAAATTGTACTTAAACACCTCAATACAAATCATATATATACTGTGTATCTATATATTTATTATATATATATATCAGAACATATATAATACTGCCATAATAGGGTGCATAAATAACAGTGCTAGACTGTTCATAGTTTCATCAACCAATACGTTATTAATGCTGCCATATCCGCTATGTGGATGATAAATTGTTAATTATATTCAATAAAATGTTTCTACAGAAACATTAAAATTCTAAATTTTTCATCGTACGTCCATCGTACACATCCCGGCACTACCGCCCCCATCATCACCGCACACACCCATTCGCTACCGCCCTCATCATCACCGCACACACCAAGGCACTACCACCCCCATCATCACCGCACACACCGGCACTACCTCAGTGACGTCCCCGCTGACAGCGCGATTCACTTCAGTTTCTGCGTGGAGCTCACAGGAGCGGCGGTGTTCTACTGCCGCTCCTGTCAGCTTTCGATGTAGCAGAGCTGAAAGCGTTGTGGGACCTCGTGTGGATTACGCAGGACCTGGAGGGGTATTTGGGGGTTAATAAAATGGGGAAAGAGGGTGTTTTTTTGTCTTTTATTTCAAATAAAGGATTTTTCGTTGTTTGTATTTATTTACTTTCACTACAGATTAATCATAAACGCCTGCCATGATTAACCTAGGACTTAGTGGCTGCTATAGGCTGCTGCCATTAACTCCTTATTACCCTAATTGCCACCACACCAGGGCAATTCGGGATGAGCCGGGTAGAGTCCCGGGACTGTCGCATCTATGGATGCGGCAATTCCGGGCGGCTGCTGGCTGATATTTTTAGGCTGTGGAGCTCCCCATCCTAAGAATACCAGCCTTCAGTCGTGTGGCTTTATCTTGGCTGGTATCAAAATTGGGGACGACCGCACGCCGTTTTCTTTTAATTATTTATTTATTGTACTGCACGATATAGACCCGCCCACTGGTAGCTGTGATTGGTTGCAGTGAGACAGCTGTCACTCAGCGTGGAGGCGTGTCTGACTGCAACCAATCATAGGCGCCGGTGGGCGGGAGAATACGAGATGGAATAATGAGAGGCCGGCATTTTCAAAAGAGGAAAAGCTGACGGAGCTTTGTGACAGCCGTGCAGCGCCACGCCGGTGATCGGTGAGTATGAGAGAGGGGGTGAGAGGGAGAGACCGACCGACAGAGAGAGATAGAGACCGAGAGAGAGAGAGAGACCGACCAATAGACCCACCGACAGAGAGAGAGACAGAGAGACCGACAGACAGACAGAGAGGGATAGAGAGACCGACTGATTGCAAAAATGCTACAAAACAACGATTTGTTTTTTTTAATTTTTTTTACTGTTTTACCGGCGGCAGGCTATTGCTCACAGAAGCCTACCGATCAGCTGATCGCTCTCAAAAGCCAGCCGATCAGCTGATTGTTCACAAAAACCGGACGCCGGGCGATCAGCTGCTCGTTCTCAAAAAACGGCCGCCGGGTGATCAGCTGATCGTTCGGCCGCCAAGAGAGAGAGAGAGAAACATTGTTTTCAATTATTAAACATAAGAGCTGAGCATGTGTCGCGGGCGGGGAGGAGGGTGCCGGCACCTCTCTCACCCCTCTGCTCGGGTCCGGCTGCTGCTGCTCAGTGGTGGCTCGAGCGGTGGGCCGGATCCCGGGGGTTCTCGAGCGGCGCTCCTCGCTCGTGAGTGAAAGGGGATTGGGTTTTGGGATATAGTCTGTTGTCCGTGACGCCACCACGGTTGTGGTGATTTGTAGCACCACCGCTGCTCAATATGGGGATCCCGGGAGTGGTGATGCGGAGCAGCCAGTTGTTGTGTTGCCCCTCCGTGGGTAGGGGTTGGTGATCCCGGGGCCCAGTGATGAGGTGGGTAGATGCAGGGCTGGTGGGTGCAGGGACGCGGGGGCAGCGCTGTGCCTTGCGGCACTGTGGTACTCACTCAGCCTGAGACGTTGACACAGTTTTTCGGTAAACCACACGGCTGGAAAGACGGTTCCCACGGACGGCTGCACTTGCTTTCCCAGTAGGTAACGGTGATGTCCCTTTGACCTGCACCTAGTGTTTCTATGTTGGTAGCGATGGGTTCCCACCGGTAACCCGCTCCCCGGCTTGGATATGGGCCGGAGGAGCCCTACTTTGCCCGCAGACGCTGGCTCCGAGGAACTGGTGCCCTGGCGGAGGCGGTGTTCCCCCTTAATGGTTGGACTTTTGTCTTCAGTCGGGACTTGGTTGTTTGGAGACAGACGTCCCCTTCACTGACGGATTTGGCAAATTATGGCGACTCCTAGCCTTGCCGTGGTCCGAGAGGCCCCTGCCCTGGTGCTGACTGTCCTTCGTATACTGCTCCAGACCGCCGGGCCACTACCCGTCCGCGGTACTTCCAGCAACCTCCGAGCAGTCCCCCTCCAGACGATCACCGCTGTTGCTGACCTTGCTGACACTGTCCTGCACTTAGCTGGACCAACTTCAGGCCTTTCTGCTCTCACTTTTACTCTTTTCTTCTTTTGCTCCACTACTACTTCACTTTCACTTAGCTCCTCTACCACTTCCTTCTACTTCACTCCCCTGAACTAACTAACTGCTTGGTTCCTCCCACCTCCAGGGCTGTGTACTCCTCGGTGGGCGGAGCCAACCGCTTGGCCCACCCCCTGGTGTGAACATCAGCCCCTGGAGGAAGGCAACAAGGATTTTAGTAGCCTTGGTGTTCCTAACTGGGATGTAGGGTGTGGTGGTGTGATGACCTGTGACCCCTGGCTTGCCCAGGGCATCACATTCCCCCTTAGCAAAATGCAGACCGTCCGCGGGCTGCCCGTCCAACACCGGTTTTATTTTCTGTAAAGTATAAAAAGTAAACATAACGGGAGGCACATTTCTTAAACGTTACTAAACGGTTTTACGGGTACGGTTTCCGCTCTCTCCCACCCAAGCAACCTGGCCCTGATGCTGCCCCTAAAGCCCAGGCAGCACCCCTTTACCCAAGTCCAGCACAAGTCACCCGAGCAGGATCTGTCCTTCCCCTCCAGAGGGTAGCCACCGGTTCCTGTGGTGGCTGGGCCCCAGCTTGCTCTGCTGAGGGCCCTCCCTCCAACCTGCCTCTCCGGAGGCGGCAACTGTGGAAACGGTAACGGTAAAACAACTTATTTACAAGCCACTAACGTTTGTGGTTGCCCTGCAAGTTCACGGGCTTGTCCATGGATAGTTCCCATGCTAACTTTTTAAACGGTCCCCACGGGGACAACGGTGCCGGCTCCGGCCGGTTCAATCACTGTTAGACAATCAGATTATTTTTCGGTTTCATTTCACTTATCATTTTCAACTTTTTAAAACTTTTTCAAACATACACACTCTGACTTACTGATCCCCTCTTTAAAGGACGGTCTCCCTGTACCTAAGTGGGGGTCTACCTAGGTTGGAACGGGTGGACCTCCGGGGTCCGGTGTCAGTAGGACTGGCCAGTGGGGTAGAAGGAACAACCGGTTCCTCCTCCCTGCTATCATGTGGGGTAGGCGGAGGCATAGGGGAGCTGGGCACAGGTTCATCCCTGGGCACTGGCACTGGTTCTGGTTCACGGTTGACCGCTTCCACCACTTCTTCATCCACAGGTTGTGGGAACAGTATCACTGGAAGAATCACCGCGCCGTTCTGTGTAGGCCAGTTTGCTGGGAAGTCACCCATCACAGTGTGGATCACCTCTTCTGCCTTCTCCACTGGTGGCGGAACTGGTACGTCAGCCATCGCCCTCAATGCTGGTGGGCACCTTTTCAAATGGTCCCGGGAAACCGTGGCCAAAGTGCCTCCTTGGTCATGACTAATTTGGTAGGCCTTCCCATTCGGTGGGCTATATGACGTACGGGTTCCGTTCCCATTGGTCATCCAGCTTGTGGGTTTTCCTCTTCCGTTTCAGGACGACATCCCCGGGCTGGAAAGGGCCAGCAGACGCCTTTTGATTAAAGCGCTGCTCCTGCAGTTCCCGACTCCGACTCAAGTTCTTCTCGACATATTCTTGAATCTGCCGGTATTGTGCTCTCCGCCGAGTTTCCCATTCAGCTGTGGAAGGGAGTGCTTCTGGGGCTTCCAACCCCATTTCCAGGTCCACCGGCAGGCGGCCGGGGCAAGCCCTCATCAGATATGCTGGGGTGCACTTTGTTGAGCTGGACGGGATATTGTTGTACATATCGACCAAGTCGGGTAGCTTTTCCGGCCACAGGTTCCGCTCTTTCAGCGGTAACGTCTTGAGGAGTCCCAGGACCAAGTGGTTCATCTTCTCACACATGCCGTTGGTCTGGGCATGGTAAGGGGTGGTCCGGATCTTCTTACAGCCATACAACTGGCAGAACTCGTGGAACACCTCCGCTTCAAAAGCCGGGCCTTGGTCAGTAAGCACCTTTTCTGGATATCCATGTGGTCGGCAGAAATAAGCCTGGAACGCTCGAGCGGCAGTTCGACCAGTTAGGTCCTTGACGGGAACAACCACCATGAATCTTGAATAGTGGTCAACGATGGTCAACGCGTAGGCGTACCCACTTCGGCTGGGGGTGAGCTTGACATGGTCTAGGGCAACCAGTTCCAGCGGCTGATGTGTGATGATTGGGTGCAGGGGCGCCCTCTGGCTGGTCTCGTCCTTCCTCCTCAGCGTGCAAGGGCCACACTCCCGGCACCAGGCTTCTACCGACTCCCGCATCCCACTCCAGTAGAACCGCTCTCTCAACAACATCTCCAGCTTTTTCAACCCGAAGTGCCCGGCACCATCATGGTATGCCCGCAAAACAGTAGCTACATCAGCTTGGGGAATAACCAACTGGCAGATTTTCTCATGAGTCTTCGGGTTGATCAGCTCACGGTACAGCTTCCCTTGATGTAGATACAGCCGTTTCCGTTCTTTCCACAAGCGCTGGGCTTCAGCCGGGGCGGCAGGGTCTATCCCAACAGCACCTTGTTCCACCAGGGTCTTGACGAGGCGGACAGCCGGCGCCTGATTTTGAGCTTCCTGCCACTCTTGACTGGGCCGTGGGTCCAAGTCCACCCGTTGTTGGTGTACCTGTACCCTCTCAGGTGATGGCTGGTGAAATGCAGGCAACTCGATCTCCTCGAGGTCATCATCCTCGCACCCTTCTTCTGACAAATGGGGCATTCGGGAGAGTGCATCAGCATTAATGTTGACACGACCAGCACGGTACTTGATGGTGAAGTCATAGTTGGCTAGCCGGGCCACCCACCGCTGCTCCAACGCACCCAACTTGGCCGTATCCAGGTGAGTCAACGGATTGTTGTCCGTGAAAGCGGTGAATTTTGCTGCAGCCAAGTAGTGGCGGAACCTCTCTGTGATAGCCCATACCAATGCCAGAAGCTCGAGCTTGAAGGAGCTGTAGTTCTCAGGGTTCCTTTCAGTTGGCCGAAGCTTCCGGCTAGCATAAGCAATCACTTTCTCCTTCCCATCCTGGACCTGGGACAGGACTGCTCCTAGTCCCACATTGCTGGCGTCTGTGTAGAGGATGAACGGACAGCCATAGTCAGGATATGCTAAGACCACTTCCCCAGTCAAGGCCGCTTTCAGCTGGCAGACGGATTCCTCATGCTTTTCTTCCCACACCAGTGGGGCTCCGATGGGTCTACCACCTTTGGTCTGTCCCACGAGGAGATCTTGCATGGGGGCAGCCATCTTCGTGTACCCTTTGATAAAGCGCCGGTAGTACCCCACCAGACCCAGAAACTGCCTTACTTCCCTCACGGTGGTTGGTCTCGGCCAGCCCTGGATGGCAGTGATCTTCTCAGGATCAGGGGCAACACCTTCTGCACTCACCACGTGCCCCAGGTACTGCACTCTGGGTTTCAGCAGGTGGCACTTAGAGGGCTTCAACTTCATCCCGTATTTGGCAAGGGACGCGAACACCTCGGCCAGGTGCTCCAGATGGGCTTCATACATCTGGGAGTAAACAATCACATCATCCAAGTACAACAGGACGGTCTCGAAGTTTAGGTGTCCCAGACAGCACTCCATCAGCCGTTGGAAGGTTCCTGGGGCATTGCACAGCCCGAACGGCATACTATTGAATTCACAGAGCCCCATCGGGGTGGTGAAGGTGGTTTTCTCCCGATCTTCCGGGGCCACGGCCACTTGCCAGTACCCACTGGTGAGGTCAAGGGTGGAGAAGTAATTTGCAGTTCTCAGTGCGGCCAAAGACTCTTCAATACGGGGCAGTGGGTAGGCATCTTTATGGGTTATCTGATTAATCTTCCGGTAGTCCACACACATCCGCATGGTACCATCCTTCTTCTTGACTAGTACCAACGGAGCGGCCCAGGGACTACAACTGTCCCGAATAACCCCTGCCTCCTTCATATTCCTCAACATATCTTTGGCACACTGATAATGTGCAGGGGGAATAGGCCTGTACCTCTCTTTGATAGGGGGGTGTTCCCCGGTGGGGATATGGTGTTGGACCCCCTTGATCTGCCCAAAGTCTAATGGGTGTTTGCTGAAAACCTGTTCGTACTCCCGCACCACCCGGTATACCCCTGCTTTATGATGTGTAGGGGTATCATCAGTGCCCACGTGTAGCTGTTGGTGCCACTCATTTACCTCCCCTTGCGGCGGGGAAGTGCTGGTAGTAGGTGGGGAGACTGAGGGACTGGCTTTGTGGATGGTGTGGGGATGTAGGGTGAGTAGCTTGGCAATGGTGGCATACCGGGGAAGCCTGACTTCTTCCTCCCCACAGTTCAGCACTATCACGGGCACTCTCCCCTTCTTCACGTCTACCACCCCTCGGGCGGCCATTACCGTGGGCCAGTGCTCAGAGGGTATGGGCTCCATCATGGCAGGGTAGTCACGCCCCTGAGGCCCTACCGCTGCTCTACACCAAATCATCATCTCACTCCTAGGGGGCACAAGCAATGGAGCCACATCCATCACTCTCACTCCACCAATCTCTCCTCCTGTTGAATTTACATGCTGGCGGTACATCAAGGCTCGGATCTCTCGCTGCACAGCCTTCTGTCGGCTCCCCGCCACCGTGGCGGCCAGCTGCTGCAGTAGGGCCAACACAGCACCCATACAGTGCTCCATCACATTGGTTCCTAGCACTATCTTCGGGTTATGATCACTGGGTTCATTCATGATCACAATCATACCCTGGTGTTGCAGTTCAGCTTGCCCTACTGTCATAGCCACCTGTTTATACCCCACTTGGGTCAATGGGAGTCCATTGGCAGCAATTAGCGTTATACTAGTATCTGGGGGTGCTAGCTCGTCTATCCCCCAATACCGCTGGTACAACGTATATGGTATGGTGGTTACCTGGGATCCAGTGTCCAAGAGAGCCATCACCGGTATGCCGTCCACAATCACGGGAATGATGGGTCGGGCCCCGATATACCGGTCCCGCCAGTCCGAGGGGCCACGGGGTTCTACTCCTGAGGGTTGGCCCGGGGCCCCAGGGGTTGCTCGTTTAACGGGCACTCTCGGATGTAATGCCCAGGCTTACGGCACTTGTAGCAGATGGGAGGCCTGCTCCGCGGGTTGTTATTACTTCTCCGCTGCATCCAGGGGACATCTTCAGGGCTGTCGGCAAGCTGTATCGGTGCTGAAGGCTGAGATCTGGTCAACGGTTGGAGTGCAATAAGAATCTTGGCGAGGTCTCCGTCCATGCGACGGACCTGGGCGCCAGTTCCTCCATAGTGCTGCTTGGGGCTGCAGGTGTTGGAGAGGTTGGTAGGGCAGGGGCCACCACCACGGGAGCCGTCTCGATGGGCCACAGGGCTGGCTCCAGGGCTTCTGAGGCTGGGAGCTGTAGTGCTTTAATGGCCCGTTCCTTTAACACAGCAAAGTCCACATCAGGGTGTTCCAGGGCCCACAGCCGGAGTTGTTTACGATCCTCAGGGGATCTCATCCCCTGCGCAAATTGCTCTACTAACATCTTGTTGCTATCCGCCTCATTAATAGGATTCACCCGCTTCAGCGTGCGGAGGGCGGTTTGCAGACGTAAAGCATAGTCTCGAATGCTATCCACAGCCCGTTGCCGGCACTGGTAGAACTGCATCCTCAGCTCAGCTTCAGTCTGGGTCTCGAAGGCAGTCTGTAGCTTCTCAAAGATGGTGGCTACAGAGAGCCGGTCCCCCTCGGCCCAGGTTTCCGCCTCCTGCTCAGCCACGCCGGTTAACTGGCCTAGCACTATCGCTGCACGTTGCTTATCGGTCAGGGGGTACAGCTCTAGTAACGGGTTAAGCTTTTTCCGAAAGGCCTGTAAGGCATCCGGTTTCCCGTCATACTGCGGTAGCCAGGCAGCTCCGGGCGCATAGGGCAAGGAGAACGGCATGACCTGAGCGAGCGCGGGGGCCGCGGCACCTCCCGCCAGTGCGGCCGGGACCTGGGCAGGTCCATTCCCATCCGCGGGTGCCACTGCGGCTGCAACCGCCGCTCCTCCAGTGGCTCCATCGGGCGCAGACATCTTGTTTCCATCCCCCTTAGCTTCTTTCCGGCCCCTCCTTTATTGGGGCGGAGTTCTGGCCTTCGCGCCTCTGCTACTCGAGAAGACGCTCGAGCGGGAGCTTTTCGCGCCAAAGATGGCGACTTCTGGAAATTTTCAGCCGGATATCTCCGGCGGTCACAAGGCGCACCTCTACCCAACGGCAGAGCGGTAAGATCCTGTTCGTGACGCCAAGTTGTCGCGGGCGGGGAGGAGGGTGCCGGCACCTCGCTCACCCCTCTGCTCGGGTCCGGCTGCTGCTGCTCAGTGGTGGCTCGAGCGGTGGGCCGGATCCCGGGGGTTCTCGAGCGGCGCTCCTCGCCCGTGAGTGAAAGGGGATTGGGTTTTGGGATATAGTCTGTTGTCCGTGACGCCACCCACGGTTGTGGTGATTTGTAGCACCACCGCTGTTCAATATGGGGATCCCGGAAGTGGTGATGCGGAGCAGCCAGTTGTTGTGTTGCCCCTCCGTGGGTAGGGGTTGGTGATCCCGGGGCCCAGTGATGAGGTGGGTAGATGCAGGGCTGGTGGGCGCAGGGACGCGGGGGCAGCGCTGTGCCTTGCGGCACTGTGGTACTCACTCAGCTTGAGACATTGACACAGTTTTTCGGTAAACCACACGGCTGGAAAGACGGTTCCCACGGACAGCTGCACTTGCTTTCCCAGTAGGTAACGGTGATGTCCCTTTGACCTGCACCTAGTGTTTCTATGTTGGTAGCGATGGGTTCCCACCGGTAACCCGCTCCCTGGCTTGGATATGGGCCGGAGGAGCCCTACTTTGCCCGCAGACGCTGGCCCCGAGGAACTGGTGCCCTGGCGGTGGCGGTGTTCCCCCTTAATGGTTGGACTTTTGTCTTCAGTCGGGACTTGGTTGTTTGGAGACAGACGTCCCCTTCACTGACGGATTAGGCAAATTATGGCGACTCCTAGCCTTGCCGGGGTCCGAGAGGCCCCTGCCCTGGTGCTGACTGTCCTTCGTATACTGCTTCAGACCGCCGGGCCACTACCCGTCCGCGGTCCTTCCAGCAACCTCCGAGCAGTCCCCCTCCAGACGATCACCGCTGTTGCTGACCTTGCTGACACTGTCCTGCACTTAGCCGGACCAACTTCAGGCCTTTCTGCTCTCACTTTTACTCTTTTCTTCTTTTGCTCCACTACTACTTCACTTTCACTTAGCTCCTCTACCACTTCCTTCTACTTCACTCCCCTGAACTAACTGCTTGGTTCCTCCCGCCTCCAGGGCTGTGTACTCCTCGGTGGGCGGAGCCAACCGCCTGGCCCACCCCCTGGTGTGATCATCAGCCCCTGGAGGAAGGCAACAAGGATTTTAGTAGCCTTGGTGTTCCTAACTGGGATGTAGGGTGTGGTGGTGTGATGACCTGTGACCCCTGGTTTGCCCAGGGCGTCACACATGCGCAGTGAAAAAAAGGGATTCTGCCGCTCAAAAAACGCTACATGCTGCGTTCCTGCCGCCCGACGGTCAGTCATTCCACGACTGATCCATCACGCAGCGGATGCAACGCAGACACATTAGTCGCAATCCGTCGTCCATACAAGTCTATGGGAAACAGCGCAAGCTGTTAACGGATTGCGCTGCTTTCCAAAGCAGTGGATTGCGACTAACGCAAGTGTGAAAGTACCCTTATCGACGGCCAACGGAGGGGGGCGGCAAATTTGACGACTGCCCCGGGCAGCAAAAGCAGTGGCTACGCCACTGCCTGGTCCTCACACTGTCCACATTAATAGAGCTTATCCTCAGCCGCATCTAGATCACTTAGACTTCTTGGTCTTCTTCCTCCTTCCACTGCTGTCACCTGTAGTTCCCCATCTCTTTGCAGACACTGGGGAAACAGGATCCACCTCATGAGAGTCACTTTCAGGAACATATGAAGGACTTTGTTCCATTTGTGTCTCTTCTTCCTGTTCATTCTCCCAGTACACTATAACATCCAGGACTTACTGATAATTCTGGAAACTCCGATGTTTTCAAGTAGTTTTATTTTTCTGGAAGGATCCACAATGGTATTCTTCCTCTTACGGTAATGAAACCTTCCTCATCGACACTGGATGTAGTGTCCAGACCAACTAATTCAGCAGAGGTGCAAGGCTGAGGACTGGCGGTTTGACATCCGGCTTTTTAGACACTTAAAAAATTTCACTCATTAAAGAAAAGTTTAATTTGACTGATATGACTTTTGTTCTTGCTTTAGTGACTGATGGCCGTTTAGCTCTTTCTTTGTTAATTGACGGTAGTTTAGGAGCTGGTGGTACCTTAGGGTTTTATTTCAGTGGCTGATGGTACCTTAGGCTTTTCTTGCAGTACAGCTTCCTTTGGTGGTATCACAGACTCTGGACCTAATTGAATGACATTAAGGGGTACTTTGCACAATACGACATCGCAAGCCGATTGTAGCGATGCCGAGCGCGATAGTCCCCGCCCTCGTCGCAGCTGCGATATCTTGTGATAGCTTCCGTAGCGAACATTATCGCTACAGCAGCTTCACACGCACTTACCTGCCCTGCGACGTCGCTCTGGCCGGCGACCCGCCTCCTTCCTAAGGGGGCGGGTCGAGCGGCGTCACAGCAACGTCACACGGCAGGCGGCCAATACAAGCGGAGGGGCGGAGATGAGCGGGACGTAAACATCCCGCCCACCTCCTTCCTTCCTCATTGCAGCCGGGACGCAGGTAGGAGAAGTTCCTTGCTCCTGCGGCTTCATACACAGCGATGTGTGCTGCCGCAGGAACGAGGAACAACATCGCACCTGTCACTGCAGCGACATTATGGAAATGCCCGACACTACACCGATCATACAATTTCAAAACTTTTGCGCTCGTTAATCGTAGTAAAAACGATTCACATACTCCGATGTCGACAACGACGCTGGATGTGCATCACTTTCGATTTGACACCACCGACATCGCAGCTGCGATGTCGTAGTGTGCAAAGTACCCCTTAGACTTTTATCATGATCAGTGCAGACTTCAGGGACAACATCAAGACCTCTGGCAACATCTTCTTGACTTTCCTCCATACGTGCTGGTCATTATATTTATTATGTTCAGCTATTGGACATTCCCTTAATGTATGCCCTGGTCCTGATCACAGATTACAGATGACAGGTCCTGTACACTCACTCTTTACATGCCCTAACTTTCCACATAATGAGCGCTTCACACGAGAACAGTTCATGGTGAGGTGATGGCCTCCACATCTATGGCACCAACATGGCTGACAAGGGTAGTAACATATCCCCCTCTCTGAGCCCAAATAGAAGGAGTGCGGCAGATGACAGGTCACACCATTCTGTTGTAGGAGCTGAATCTTCACCGTATATCCTCCATTCCACAACTTCTCCTCATCATAGATCTTCTCAAGATGACTTTTCACCATACACTGCCGACTCAGCCAATGCTGCAGATCCGCCAGCGGCATCACCTCGGACTGGACAGGACAGCGGCCGTTACTTCCTGCGGCTTAGGCTACGTTCACACATCAGTTTTTTGGTATCAGGCACAATCCAGCGTATGCCTGATGCAACATGCTCAGTTTAAAAAAAACGGATCTGGCGGCCACATCCGTTTTTTGCCGCATCGCGCCGGATCCGGCGTCCATACGTCCATTGTAAATCACGGATCTGGCGCGATACGGCATGATTTACAATGGAAGCCTATGGACGCCGGATCCGGCACAATGCGGCAAAAAACGGATGTGGCCGCCGGATCCGGCGTCCATAGGCTTCCATTGTAAATCACGCCGTATCGCGCCAGATCCGGCGCGATACGTTTTCTTTCAGAGACAAGAGATCAATGAGACGTTCCATCCGGCTGCCACATTGAGTAATTACGCCTGATCCGGCAAAAGCCGGATGCAACGCAAGGCCATCAGGCACAATCCGGCGCTAATACAAATCAATGGGGATAAAACGGATCCGGCACCGGATCCGTTTTATCAGTTTTTTTCCGGATTGTGGCTGATGGAAAAAAACTGATGCGTGAGCAGCCCAAGGCTACTTTCACACATCCGGCTGTAGCAGTGCGGCACAATCGGGCGCTCTGCTGAAAAAACGAAACCGTTTTTTTTTGCCGCCGGTTTTGTTTTTTCCAGCATTGACTTGCATTGGCGCCGCATTATGCCGCATGGGCTTCCGTTTCGTCCGTTTTTTGCCGCATGTGGCAGATTTAGCCGATGCAGCGGCCGGATGGAACGTTCCCTGGCACGTTTTTTGCTCCGGCAAAAAAACCCGCATCGTGCCGCATCCGGCCGCTGCGGCGCATTTTTTAATGCATGCCTATGGACGCCGGATACGGCGCGATGCGGCAAAAAACGCATCAGGCCGCCGCATGCGGTTTCTTCCACTGCGCATGCTCAGTAGCGTGCAGCAACCGGAAAAAAAACGGATGGGCCGTATGTAAAAACTTATGCAAAAGGATGCGGTGTTTTCGCCGCATCCGTTGCATAGGTTTCACAGCCGGATTGAGCCGCAATGCTCAAACCGGATGTGTGAAAGTAGCCTAAGGCTATGTGCGCACGTGTGCGTATTGCATGCAGTTACGCTGCGTTCTGCACCGCAGCGTAACTGCATGCGTCCTGCGTCCCCTGCACAGTCTATGGAGACTGTGCAGGAGCCGTGCGCACGTGGCATATTAGAACGCAGCGATTCGGCTGCTGCCCGAATCGCTGCGTTCTAAGAAGTGACATGTCACTTTTTCCGTGCGGTTTGCATGCTGTCTATAGGGAGAGGCAGCATGCAGAGCGCACGTTCTCTGCCGGCACCATGCGCTTCAGAACGGAGCTTTTCAGCTTTTCAGCTGCGCTCTGAAGCGCACCTTTTAGGTGCGGTGCAGTGCGCACATAGCCTTAGTCAGCTGGATACATTAGAGATTATCCCAGATCTTATCATCTCTGGTATCATTATAGATGCTTCAGAACGCATCCAGATCATACTGCAGCTCAAAACTGACATCAAAGACTCTGCTGGGGGAACATGTATCAGAGCGTCAATTTCAGACACCTTAAACGTCATGAAACTTTTCAGAAGCACTTTACCAATATAATTCTGGATGGAATCTTCTCCTCTCCCCCGGTGTACTTTATCCGCATAGCATTTATTCTGAGGTGGAGGGGTCACTAATCTTGTGACATTGGAGAACAGTCTCCTGGGCTGATGTTGGTTATCAGATGGGTTAGAGCTGGCTTTTTCCCCATTCACAGGCAGATCAGTGTTGGAAATGTCAGCTGCAGGCGGCTCAGTGGTGCAGATCTCCCCGGCCTTATCATTACTGGCACCTGATTGTGCGGCAAACATGTCCAACTCCACTAGTGATTGCTGCTGCACATTATATGACAGAGTCCACCACCACAGACTGCTGCACAATATTATCTCCATTGTCTAACACAGACGATCCGGAATCCATTAATACCACGATATGGTCCCCACTCGCTGCCATAGACGGCTGAGAGTCCATTATAATTCCTGCTGCCAGCAGGCCTTCATTACTGAGCGGGGTCTCAATCATAGTGCCCAGGCAATAAGCGGGGTCTCACTTACTGCACTGAGCAGAGTCTCACAGCGTCTATCAGGGTCTCACCTACAGTCTCTGAACAGGGTGTACTTTCTTTCTCATTAGCAGGAATAATGTTCATGTCATTGCTGCACACAGAGTCCACTGCAGTTAACCCCTCATTTGCTGACACACATTGCTCTGCAGCATTTTCTGATGTCTCAGATCCCTCACATTGTGCACCTGATGTTAATGTTGCACTTCTCATCAGATTTCCCTGATCCCCAGTGTCATACACGGCTTTATAATCTTTGTCATTTGATCTAAAGAAGCACTTTCTCTTTACAATCTGGACTCTAGATTCCCTTTTTTCCATAGTCCATGCCTCCACTCTGGTTGCAGAGATTAGGTTTTTGTCCAGTCTTTCGTTCCGTATTGCCAGCTCACGAATACATTCATCCAAGCGCTCACATTTCATCTACTTTTTCTTTGGATCACTCTCATTATTAATTTCGCTTTTTAATCTACCGATTTGCATTTCAAGCTTAAAAATACTTTTATTTGCATCTTTGGAACTTAATCCAGAAATATTATGCGCAGGTTAAAAAGACTCACCAGCCACCATTTCCAGTTTTCCACCATCAGATCCACGCTGCAGGTCACACTCCAGGCTGTGGGCTTCTCCTGGATCATCAGCGCAGCTCCCCTCCATCTAAGTCTGAGGCCATGGCCTCCACCCTGCTGAGATCTCACAAACACACGTCTATCCTCTCCTATGGACAAGAATATAACTGCTATAATACTTCCCCATAAACAAGAATATAACTACTAATACTGCCCCTATGGACAAGAATATAACTGCTATAATACTGCTCCTATGTACAAGAATATAACTACTATAATACTGCTCCTATGTACAAGAATATAACTACTATAATACTGCCCCTATGTACAAGAATATAACTACTATAATAATGCCCCTATGTACAAGAATATAACTACTATAATAGTGCTCCTATATACAAGAATATAACTACTATAATACTGCTCCTATGTACAAGAATATAACTGCTATAATACTGCTCCTATGTACAAGAATATAACTACTATAATACTGCTCCTATGTACAAGAATATAACTACTATAATACTGCCCCTATGTACAAGAATATAACTACTATAATACTGCTCCTATGTACAAGAATATAACTACTATAATACTGCTCCTATGTACAAGAATATAACTACTATAATACTGCTCCTATGTACAAGAATATAACTACTATAATACTGCCCCTATGTACAAGAATATAACTGCTATAATACTGATCCTATGTACAAGAATATAACTACTATAATACTGCCCCTATGTACAAGAATATAACTGCTATAATACTGCTCCTATGTACAAGAATATAACTACTATAATACTGCTCCTATGTACAAGAATATAACTACTATAATACTGCTCCTATGTACAAGAATATAACTACTCTAATACTGCCCTCTATGTACAAGAAAATAACTACTATAATACTGCCCCCTATGTACAAGAAAATAACTACTATAATATTGCCCCTATGTACAAGAATATAACTACTATAATACTGCTCCTATGTACAAGAATGTAACTACTATAATACTGCTCCTATGTACAAGAATATAACTACTATAATACTGCCCCCTATGTACAAGAATATAACTACTATAATACTGCCCCCTATGTACAAGAATATAACTACTATAATACTGCCCCTATGTACAAGAATATAACTACTATAATACTGCCCCTATGTACAAGAATATAACTACTAATAATGCCCCTATGTACAAGAATATAACTACTATAATACAGCCCCTATGTACAAGAATATAACTACTAATAATGCCCCTATGTACAAGAAGATAACTACTATAATACTGCCCCTATGTACAAGAATATAACTACTATAATACTGCCCCTATGTACAAGAAAACTACTATAATACTGCCCCTATGTACAAGAATATAACTACTAATAATGCCCCTATGTACAAGAAAACTACTATAATACTGCCCCTATGTACAAGAATATAACTACTATAATACTGCTCCTATGTACAAGAACATAACTACTGTAATACTGCCCCTATGTACAAGAATATAACTACTATAATACTGCTCCTATATACAAGGATATAACTACTATAATACTGCCCCCTATGTACAAGACTATACGGTAACTACTATAATACTGCCCTCTATGTACAAGAATATAACTACTATAATACTGCCCCTATGTACAAGAATGTACAGTGGGTACGGAAAGTATTCAGACCCCTTTAAATTTTTCACTCTGTCATTGCAGCCATTTGGTAAATTCAAAAAAGCTCTTTTTTTCTCATTAATGTACACTCTGCACCCCATCCTCCATCTTGACAGTAAAAAAATAGAAATGTAGAAATTTTTGCAAATGTATTAAACAAGAAAAACTGAAATGTCACATGGTCATAAGTATTCAGACCCTTTGCTCAGACACTAATATTTAAGTCACATTATGTCCATTTCCTTGTGATCCTCCTTGAGATGGTTCTACTCCTTCATTGGAGTCCAGCTGTGTTTAATTAAACAGGACATGATTTGGAAAGTCGCACACCTGTCTATATAAGACCTCACAGCTCACAGTGCATGTCACACCAAATGAGAATCATCAGGTCAAAAGGAACTGCCCAAGGAGCTCAGAGACATAATTGTGGCAAGGCACAGATCTGGCCAAGGTTACAGAAGAATTTCTGCAGTACTGAATGTTCCTAAGAGCACAGTGGCCTCCATAATCATTAAATGGAAGACGTTCGGGACCAACAAAACTCCTCCTAGACCTGGCCATCCAGCCAAACTGAGCAATAATGGGAGAAGAGTCTTGGTGAGAGAGGTAAAAAAACCGCAAGATCACTGTGGCTGAGCTCCAGAGATGCAGTAGGGAGATGGGAGAAAGTTCCACAAAGTCAACTATCACTGCAGCCCTCCACCAGTCGGGCCTTTATGGCAGAGTGGCGCGACGGAAGCCTCTCCTGCAAGACACATGAAAGCCTGCATAGAGTTACAAAAAAACACATGAAGGACTCCCAGACTATGAGAAATAAGATTCTCTAGTCTGATGAGACGAAGATAGAACTTTTTGGTGATAATTCTGCGCGGTATGTGTAGAGAAAACCAGGCACTGCTCATCACCTGTCCAATACAATCCCAACAGTGAAACATGTGGCAGCATCATACTATGGGAGTGTTTTTCAGCTGCAGGGACAGGACAACTGGTTGCAATTGAAGGAAAGATGAAGGCAGCCAAGTACAGAGATATAGATATCCTGGAAGAAAACCTTTTCCAGATGCTCTGGACCTCAGACTTAGCCAAAGGTTCACCTAGCAACAAGACAATAACCCTAATCACACCACTAAAACAACAAAGGAGTGGCTTCAGAACAACTCTGTGACCATTCTTGACTGGCCCAGCCAGAGCCCTGACCTAAACCCAACTGAGCATTTCTGGAGAGACCTGATAATGGCGTCCACCAACATTCACCATCCAACCTGACGGAACTGAAGAGGATCTGCAAGGAGGAATGGCAGAGGAACCCCAAATCCAGGTGTGACAAACTTGTTGCATCATTCCAAAGCAGACTCATGGCTGTACTAGCTCAAAAGGAGGGTGCTTCTACTCAATTCTGTGCAAAGGGTCTGAATACTTATGACCATGTGATATTTCAGTTTTTCTTGATTAATAAATTTGCAACAATGTCTACATTTCTGTTTTTTTCTGTCACGATGGGGGCAGAGTGTACATTAATGAGAAAATAAAAACTTTTTTTTGAATTTACCAAATGGCTGCAATGAAACAAAGAGTGAAAAATTTAAAGGGGTCTGAATACTTTCCGTACCCACTGTAACTACTATAATACTGCCCCCATGTACAAGAATATAACTACTATAATACTTCCCCCTATGTAGAAGAATATAAATACTATAATACTACCCCTTATGCAGAAGAACATAACTACTAGAATACTGCCCCTATATACAAGATTATAACTACTATAATATTGCCCCCTAGATAAAATTTAACTATAATACTGCCCCTATGTACAAGGATATAACTACTATAATACTGCCCCTATGTACAAGAATATAAATACTATAATATTGCCCCCTAGATAAAATTTAACTATAATACTGCCCCTATGTACAAGAATATAAATACTATAATAGTGCCCTCATGTACAAGGATATAACTACAATAATACTGCTCCTATATACAAGAATATATCTGCTATAATACTGCCCCCTGTGTTTTATATTTTCCCAGGTTTGGAGTCGGAAGATAATTGAGGCCACAATGCTATTAACAATGGCCGGTGAGATTCTAAGCACCACAATGTCAACATCAGGTGCTGCCCTCCCGGTGTCTTCTCTAACCTTAGAACAAAAAGCTGCCTTCGTCCTCGTGTTCCTGCTCTTCATCTTCTTGGGGCTCCTCATCATACGTTGCTTTCGGATCCTCCTTGATCCTTACCGCAGTATGCCCTCGTCCACATGGACAGATTACATGGAAAAGGACACCTTCGACTACCGTTGGGCCTGACAAGGGTCTTTTGGTCCTAGTCATGGGATGAAGAAAAAAACAAAAATTCGATAGTGTCCCCCAACATTCACTGGTGGCCTTCGAGAAAATTAGCTTAGGGGTTAGGAGGGGGATTTGTGTTTTTTTGTTGTTTTTTTTTGTAATTTTCAAAGCCGAATTGTGTGGGATGTTTACATCAACTGTGAAGCTTTGTGACCGACAACGCTAAGCACTAAAGTGGCACAAAGCTGACATAGATTTCCAATACAAAAAAAAAAGTAAAATTAAGCCTCATTACCGCACTTTTTGTGCAAGCCTATGCCGGAACGTTCCGTGACTGTTGTTGCTATTTTGTGAGTTCTGTATCGATATTGTAGGTAAGCGTTGGAAAAATCAAAAAAAGTAAAAACAGATCCATTTTTATGTTGACGTAAGATTAGAGATGTTTTGTGCTTCGGTCTCGCGCTTTTAATTGTACTTCTTAAAAACCCAGGAATACCTCAAAATATTTTTCACAAATTTTTGAAAAAAAAATAAAAAAAAATTGATAAAATGGAAATCAAGCAGTTCGGAAAACAACCCCAAAAAAATCAAAAACAGAAAGAAGATCGATGACTTTGATGACTGAAGGTTAGAAATGTTCTATACTTTTCAAAAACCCCAGAATACCTCGGAAAATATTTGATTAAATAAAACTAGAAAATTGAAAAAAAAAAACTAAAACCTATATTGGACCAAATACTTAGAAATACTATGTTTCTGAATTCAGGAGTTGTGGGTATTCTTACATTTGACTATGCGAATGATTATCGGCACACAAAGTGCATCGAAATGCTTAACCAAAATCTCACCACGTTTCTACAACAGCATCATCACCAATATGGGACCAGCCAAAAGCGTGGAGAAAGCTTCGCCAACACATTCCAAAGGGTTTGTTTCTGGGACCCTCCATGATCTTGTGCAGGTGTCTTTTCAAAAAAAAAAAAAAATAGAGAAAAAAAAAATTTTTAGCCTCAAAGTTTGCCTCTTTTTTTTGGCAGTTGGGTATTTTCGAACAAATTTTTCTTTTATTATTTTTTTTTCTTTAAAAAAATCCTACAAAAAAAGGGGGCGCTGTTATTGGATGATGGTTATATATACAATAGCTAGTTTAAGAGACCAGTCTCCTCTGCCGACATGTCAATTTTCAGTAAAAATGTTTCCTTCTAAAAAGTACCAAATCTTGAGCATCCATTCTTCGAACGTTGCGTTGTTCCTTTTTTATATCTCTTTTGTAAATATTTGAATAAATTAACAGTGATTTTTTTTTCATTTTTCCTTCTTTGATTGGCTAAGTTTTAGCAGGACACACCCCAAAGGAATGGCACAAAACTCGAAGGAAGAGCATTCCATTACTAAATAGACATGTCAGGAGAGCTGACCTCTTCTTTAAGCGCTGGATGGAAATTTAAAGATGAACCAGTCACTGCCAGGAAAGATTATTTTCGTGCCAAAGACACAGGTTTGCCTGAGCGGAGAAAAAAAAATGAAACAAAAATGTCTGCAGTTTCCATAAAACTTGACATCCTGATTCCAAAGTGTTCTTCCTTGTGATAAGACGAAAATATGGCCTATGGGGGGGAAGGCACTTTAGACCCCAATACGGTGTATATGAAGGAATAAAAGTATCAGCTCCCCAAAGTATTTCCTGAATTGTTCATGTGCTCCAGCATTTTTTGTGTGTTCGCAACGTGAAAAACCCAATAAAAATGGAGATGTTTTTTCAGTGTCTCGTAGTTACTTTCATTTACATACATTACTACTAGTAAAACTAGTAAAAACTAGTAAAACTTTTAGGACTCCTGCATTGATATTATCTGTCAAGTCCAGTTCACCATATTGCCAATCTTTGTTCCTTGTGGAGCCACGGAAATAGCTTACCAATAGCCAGTAAAATACGAGAAAAAGTAGAAGTCGGGCTCAAACATATGAATTCTTCTTCGATCAACGCATTTCAGGTGTGCTTGGCACCCTTAATCATAACCCCATGATTAAGGGTGCCAAACACCTGAAACGTGATGATTTCGCTACTCACGTGTCCACTATTTGCTGGGTAATGCACTTTATCTGAATAAAATATAGAAGAATTCGTAGGTTTGAGCTGGACTTCTATTCTACTTTTTCTTGGACTTCTGCATAAAGTCTGAACATCATGAAGGTTCGCTAGGCTGGATGTCACGACGAGCTCCCACTTTGTTAACTGGATAGAGGGGGCCTTGATAGCCTGGCCTCAGAGACTTGAACTATCGATCCCCAAATTAAAATGTGTCACTTGTCCAATCCTTTGAGGTCAGGCCATCAATCCCCAAGTCAGGTATGAATCATCTGTTCAACCCTCTGAGGCCGGGTTATTGATCTCCGGAGTTAGATATGAGCCACTGGTCCAATCTCCTGAAGCCAGGTTATCGATCCATAAGCCAAGAATGAGTCCTCAATCCAATCCTCTGAGGCAGAGTTATCGATCCCTAAGCCAAGAATGAGTCACTGGTCCAACCTTCTGAGAAAAGGCAGGCGTATCGATCTCCAAGGCAGGAATAAGTCAATGGTCCAACCTTCTGAGATTGCTTTACCGATCTCTTGGCCAAGAATGAGTTACTGGCCAACTATCTGTGACCAGGTTATCATCGATCCCCAAGCCAAGAATGATTCACTTGTCCAACTCTCTAAGCCCAGGTTATTGACTTCCAAGTTATGACAAATGTAAATTTTGAACAAAAGGAAGTGCGAATGAGACAGCCACTGACTGCTGTACTCCCGTAGCATAGCGTCATGGGAGCAGTCGGCGAGTCAGTGCCAACATTGCTGGAACGCCATTGGCACATAAGGAGAGTATAAGCTGTTGTGCTTTTATGAGAACTAGATTAACTAAAAAGGGGTTGTCCATGAAGTTGACAACTCCTTTAAGCACACCTTCCCACCTACTTTTTTTCCCCTCTATCTCATCCCCCCCTCTTTGATTGACAGCGCTGGCTTTATAGAGCCAGAAAATGGCAGCAATAGATGGATAACAAGTAGGTGAGAAAGTACTTTTTGGATGTGAAAGGGGTGCACCAAGTGCCTGCACCAAGTGCCTGCACTTGGTGTGACTAACCAGCCTATGCTGACATAACTCCCTTTAATGATTATTCCAAACACATCATCATCATTCAAAATATGCAGGAGTCACGTCCACCGTCGAGCTGTCAGACCGGTGAAATCAAGTGACAATTTACATTCTGCCTCCATGGCAACAGCTGCAGCAAATGCATCTTGACAAGTACATGAAATCCACAGCTCAGACACGACTCTTCCAAATCCTGTCTCTTATCATGGGATATTTGTCATGATTTAATAAACGTAAGAATTAAGAAATGGGTGCCTTTTGGACAGCACCAATTTATCCAAAACACACACTTGTTGAATTATTAACAATTAGAATTGTGGAGAGAAAAAAAAAAAGATGATTGCTTGGGCGCCCCCGTCGTTTGTGCGTCACGGGCAAATCGGTAATGAGCATCACACGTACTTACCTGCCTAACGACGTCGCTGTGGCCAGCGAACAACCCCTTTTTTAAGGGGGCGGTTCGTGCGGCGTCACAGCGACGTCACACAGCAGGCAACCAATAGAAGCGGAGGGGCAGAGAGCAGCCGCATGAAGGTCACTCCCACCTCGTTGCCGGAGGACGCAGGTACCCTGTTATTCGTCGTTCCCGGGGTGTCAAACGTAGCGATGTGTGCTGCCTCAGGAACAACGAACAACCTGCTTGCCAGAAGTTCAATGACATTTGGAAAATGATCGACGTGTCAACGATCAACGATGTGGTATTTTGGATCGTTAGCGGTCACTCGTACGTGTCACACGCAACGATGTTGCTAACGAGGCCGGATGTGTCACGAATTCCGTGACCCCAGCAATATCTCGTTAGCGATGTCGTTGCATGTAAAGTGGCCTTAACAGTGCTAGACTCATCTGTACAGCAGGCCCACCCAGATAACTCTTCATTACTTAGGTTTAGTCCAGGACAACCTCACTATCCTTAGAATAGATAATTTACAAAATTAGTAGCAGTTGGGGATTGCATACTAAAGCTGTGATGTTCTGGCCCTATGTACTATCAATGGTCATAGCACTGAGATTCAGCTATTAAAAGATAAGTGTAAAACTCCCGATCTGATATTAACAGCCTATTATCACGATAGTCCTAGTAAAATCTTTTAATGATGAGTCTAAATAGACCCCCCAAAACCCCCAGCACCTCAAAGTGAGACCACTAGCATGCGTGGTGCTCTAAACTCAAAGTCAGTATACCTTGCTTTGTGCCACATG
This sequence comes from Anomaloglossus baeobatrachus, assembly GCF_048569485.1. Lineage (NCBI taxonomy): Eukaryota > Metazoa > Chordata > Amphibia > Anura > Aromobatidae > Anomaloglossus > Anomaloglossus baeobatrachus. The sequence goes on along the minus strand of NC_134364.1, from coordinate 89,814,522 downwards.
CACAAGAAGAAAACAGGTCGGGCTTATAATGATGTATCCTAACTTATAGAACCACCCACTGGACTCTTCCAAGCTGCACCCTGCAAATCCCTATGATTATTTTTTACAAGGGTTGCCCAGCATGTTAGCATTTTTTGTTTGTTTGTTTGTTTTTTAACAGGAATACTTGCCTCCATTCTCCAGTTCCCATGCATAACCACTTTCTCTCTGGCCTTATCTTCGCAAACATGACAAAAGTGGTGCCAATCATTTAGTCATTGCACTGGACAACTCACTGAGGCATTGAAAATTTTAATATGTTGAGACAGAACAAGGAAGTAAAGACCGGAGGGTGATGATCAATCAAAAGGAAGTCTGCAAACCTATTGGTTCTCTTAGAAAGGAGATCAGTCTATAGCAGTCATGGCAAACCTTTTACAGGCCAAGTGCCCAAACTGTAGCCCTAAATCAATTTTTTTCCCGAAATGCCAACCAATCCTATTATGTAAATAATTGATTGTAACCTTCCCTTTGCAGTCTTCTCTTCTCTTCAGCAGGGGGCATCACGCTCATGCATGCTTACCACACATTGAAGCTGAGCCCCTGCCCTTTCCAGACACAGCAGTTGGATTGATCTTTCTGGAAAAAATTGCAGCATATTAGAGATTTTAGCATGGAATGCAATCAGATGTCACCCTGTAATCCACATCTACATTTCAAAGTCTGAACATCCTGAAATCCCATAAAGACGTACGAGTTGCTCCCCTCCCCCTTCTTTGTGTAGTTCTGTCCCTCTTTCTGGCCACTTCCTGGTAAACATGTTCCCCATCCTGATATATATTTCCTACATTCTGGTATATTTGTCCACATCATAGCCCCATCCTGGTAAATGTACCCCATCCCAGCATATTCCCCATCCTGGTAAATGCACCCCATTCCTGGTAAATGTACCCCATCATTGTAAATGTATCCCATCCTGGCATGTTCCCCCATGCTGTTAAATGACCCCATCCTGGTAAATGTACCTCATCCAGGCATGTTCCCTTATCCTGGTAAATGTCCCCTTTCCTGGTAAATGTACCCCACCCTGATAAATGTCACCCTTCCTGCTAAATGTTCCCCATCCTGGCATTTTTCCTCATCCTGGCATGTTGTTCATGTTCCCCCCTATCCTGGCATGTTTCCCCCCATTCTGGTAAATATATCCCCCATACTGGTAAATGTACCCCTTCCTGCTAAATGTACCCCATCCTTGCATGTTTCTCTCCCTCTTTGCACGTTTCTCTCCATCCTTGCAGCCACGTTTCCCCCCCATCCTTGCAGCCATGTTTCCCCCTTCCCTGCAGACATGTTTCCCCCATCCTTGCATGTTTCTCTCCATCTTTGCACGTTTCTCCTATCCTTGCAGCCATGTTTGCCCCGTGCTGTTTGCCCCTTTTTCTCCCCCCTTGCTCTGTTTGTATGCCCCATGCTCTGTTTGCCCGTGCTCTGTATGCCCCGTGCTCTGTCTGAATGCCCCGTGCGCTCCATGTTTGCCCCGTGCTATTTGCCCCGTGCTCTGTCTGTATGCCCCGTGCTCTGTCTATATGCCCCGTGCTCTGTCTATATGCCCCGTGCTCTGTCTATATGCCCCGTGCTCTGTCTATATGCCCCGTGCTCTGTTTATATGCCCCGTGCTCTGTTTATATGCCCCGTGCTCTGTTTATATGCCCCGTGCTCTGTTTATATGCCCCGTGCTCTGTTTATATGCCCCGTGCTCTGTTTATATGCCCCGTGCTCTGTTTATATGCCCCGTGCTCTGTTTATATGCCCCGTGCTCTGTTTATATGCCCCGTGCTCTGTTTATATGCCCCGTGCTCTGTTTATATGCCCCGTGCTCTGTTTATATGCCCCGTGCGCTCCATGTTTGCCCCATGCTGTTTATATGCCCCGTGCTCCCATGTTTGCCCCGTGCTGTTTATATGCCCCGTGCTCTGTATGCCCCGTGCGCTCCATGTTTGCCCCGTGCTCTGTATGCCCCGTGCTCCCATGTTTGCCCCGTGCTCTGTCTGTATGCCCTGTGCGCTCCATGTTTGCCCCGTGCTCTGTATGCCCCGTGCTCCCATGTTTGCCCCGTGCTGGCTCTGTCCCCCCACACCTTGGCACAGCCGCACACAGCTTAAAAATAAAAAAAAAAAAATAAACCTCACCTAGCACCCGCTCCACCGCGCGGCCACAAGACGCCTGCGCCACCTACTGACGCTCCTCCGTCTCCTAGGCAACAGGCCTGCGGCCCAGGAGAGGAGGAGTGTCAGAGGGAGGAGAGAGGTCTCCTCTGCTAAACACCACTTTGAACTGCTGGCGCGATCACATCGGCAGTTCAAAGTGGCTTAGTGTGGAGACAGCGCGCGTGCCAGCACAAAGGGCTCTGCGTGCCCAGTCTGGTACGCGTGCCACAGGTTCGCCATCACTGGTCTATAGCGTCACTAGTTCAAATCGTAACATAGAATCCGCAAGGAAATAAAGGGAACGGCAACATTCTCTCTTGGTGGCATAGCAAAGCCACAACCTTTTTAAATGTCTTTTCACTTACCATCGATGGAGAGAACATAATAATTAGTGATGAGTTTTTTAGTTGAAAATATAAAAAAGGCTTTTATTGAAATATAAAATGCTTTACAAATTAGGAACAAAAAAAAAAAAATATGTACAGAATACAAGAAAATGAATTCACATTATTAACAAAATAGTTTGGGAGCTAAACAGCATTTCCAAAAACAACAATAGTTTCCCTCCTAGTGCTCCGTAACCCCCAATGCTTTACACAGAAGTGAGACAAAAAGTGATTGCAAGGGAGGGAGTCAAGGACAGCAACCAACCCAATTCATTGGTTCATAGGGGAAACTTGTGATTATTATCCACACAAGGCCAAAAGCTACACGGTCTTTGTGTCAAAATCAGAATGTTCATATTTTTTTCTCCACATATATTTTACGTAACGTACTATACAACATCTCCACTCCCCTCTTCCCCTTCATATAAATAACATCCATATAAAACATATTACATACAAGATTTTACTGAAAAGCACAGATTCATGCCTGGCAAATTTTTCAACTTTTGAGTTTTTGAGTTCAAAGGGGAAAAAAAACAAACAAAACAAAAACCAAAACATACATAGATTTAGATATATGCAAAGAGATAAATTTACCTTAACAAAAACTAAAAAGGAAGCAAATTTGTTTTTTTACTATATTATATATTTTCATTTAAGATTTTTTTCCCCCAATTGGAAATAAAAAAAAATAAAATGTTATATGTATGTAAAAAGATAATCATATATCTTTTTAAATTTACATACAAGTTTAGTTTTTTATTTCCAACTAGGAAAAAAACCTTAGATGGAGACATTTATATTTTTTTTTCCATTTCGTCAGTTTTATACTTCTACTTCAGTTATGGAAAAAAAAAAATAAATATATATATATATTATATATTTATATATATATATATATATATATATATATATATATATATATATATATATATATATATATATATATATATATATATATATATATATATATTTTATATATATACACACACACACACACACACACACACACACACACGCATATAATATATATATATGTAGCTCTGCCAAAAATTAAGAGACCACTGGACAGTTTTATAAAAATCAGCTTCTCCACATGTCTTCCAGCCATTCCATTCCAGTGACAGTTGAATTCCAACCAGAAGACAGACAAGCAGAAGGTAAACGCGACTCTCCACTGACCGGGATGACCACCAATCTCATTCGAATGTAACTCAGCAACCGCAGGATTACATCAACTGACCTAGAAAAGGAATGGCAAATGGCAGCTGGAATGAAGGGGCACGGTAAGAACAGTTCGTAACAGGCTCCTAGAGGCAGGGCTGAAGTCATGTAAAGCTAGGAAAAAAAAACTTTCATCAATGATAAGCAAAGGAGAGAGAGGCTGAAGTTTTCCAAAGGCCATAAGGATTGGACCTATGAGGACTGGAGTAAGGTAATCTCTCATGAGTCTAATTTTTAGCTTTGCCCAACACCTGGTCGTCAAATGGTTAGACGGAGACGTGGAGAGGTGTACAAGCCACAGTGTCTTGCACCCACTGTGAAATTTGGTGATGGATAGGTGATGATCTGGGGATGCTTCAGCAGGGCTGGAATTGGGCAGATTAAACTTTGCGAAGGACGTATGAATCAAGGACGTATCAATACAAGGTTATCCTGGAATAATAGTTGCTTCCTTCTGCTCAGGCAATGTTCCCAAAACTCTAAGGACTGGTTTTCCAGCAGGACAATGTGCCATGCCACACAGCTAGGTCAATCAATGTGTGGATGAAGGACCACCACATCAAAACTCTGTCATAGTCAGCCCAATCTCCAGACCTGAACCCCAATGAAAACCACTGGAATGTAATCAAGAGGAAGATGGATAGTCACAAGCCATCAAATAAAGAAGAACTGCTTAAAGTTTTGCGCCAGGAGTGGCATAAGGTCACCCAAAAGCAGTGTGAAAGACTGGTGGAAAGCAGCCAAGAAGCATGAAAGCTGTGATTAAAAATCATGGTTATTCCACAAAATATTGATTTCTGATCTCTTCCCGATGTAAAACATTAGTATTGTTGTTTCTAAATGATTATGAACTTGTTTTCTTTGCATTATTTGAGCAATGCATTTTTTTGTTATTTTGACCATTTCTCATGTTCAGAAAATAAATACAAAATTTATTACTTGGAAATTACGAGTCGTCAGTAGCTTATCGAATAAAAGAACAATTTACATTTTACTCAAAAATATACCTATAAAGAGAAAAATCAGGAAATCTGAAAATTTTGCAGTGGTCTCATGTTTGCCAGAGCTGAAATAATATATATATATATATATATATATATATATATATCTATCTATCTATATCTATATCACACACACACACACACACACACACACACACACACACACACACATGCACACATACATACGTACATACACGCCACACATTTTATATACAGGTAGACACATAAAATGGGTTTATTTTTCTTCCTTTTATTGGTTTTAGATCCAGTTATGGGAAAGAAAATAATAGTAGTATATATACATACACACTTTTTTTTTTTTGTCCCATAATTGGATATAAAACGAATATGAAACCAAAAAATGTTGAAATATTCAGAATAAAAATAGAGAAAAATAAAATGAGAAAATAAAACAAAGAAATCCTAAAGCATTAACAATTCCCAGTAGTGTCGTATTGAGGGAACCGTCACCTCTGCACATTTTCTACCCCAGACTGTACGCACTGTGATTTATGTATTTTTTGGCATCAGCTATACTGGAGTTAACGGAGACCGACTACAGATATGAGTGTTATATTCCAATATCTCGGCTTTTAATGAATATTAAGTGGGCCGGGAGCTGCTGCCATGGCAACAGCCTGCCAAATGTAGAAACTTTGTCACCGCGGCGTAACCTTTGCCTGGTCTGTTCTGTCTTTTTTATTCCACCATGTTCCGCAGCAAATACGAGACATCAATCTCTCGCCTCGGGAGTCCCAAGTGTGACCACACACAGATCCTGTTGACGAGCAAGCCAAGCTCACAAGTGTCAAGTTTTGATCAAGAGACCAAAAAAAAAAAAAAATGAAAAAGATAAAAAAATAAAAATAAATACAAAATTAAAAAAATATATGTATTGGTATGAAATGAAAAGATAAGAGGACAAATTCAACAATATGATGATATTTTCAGACTTGTGGTTTTCTGGTTATTGGAAAACCCAGCTCCCAGCAGGACCGGTTATCAACAGCTAGAAAACCACTATTTTGTGTGACGTGTAGTGAATGGACAGGCAATGTATAATACAGGGAAGGAAGGAGTGGACGAGGCTGCTGGAGAATATATAAATATAGGAGCCTATATACAGTATATATGTACATTTACAGTGAGGCTCGACCACTTCTGCTGCGACCACCAGGAGGCCGACGTATCTCTGAAGCAGAGCTGTGTGCGCCTCATAATACACGATTGCTGTAGTAGTGCAACTGAGGGGCTACTTTCAGGACTCCCGAACCTCCCCGACCAATGATTCGCCACCTCTTCTGGCCTCGGACCCCTGACAAGGTGGAAAGTTCTCTAACCTGCTGTGACAATGGAGGTGGCTGGGTCACATCACAACGCTTTCCACGGGAATGTCGCAGTAATGTTCCACTGTCTCTATCTCTGTCATTTCAGTGCCCTGTAACTCCTCTGTGGAGATGATTATGGTATCTCCATCCCCCACCACCGTGAAGCTGTCTCCGTTGATGTGTTGTCGGGCCAGGTTTTCCAGCCTCACTCGGTACTCCTCCGCCTCCTGCTCTTTCTCCAGGAGCTGCTGCCGGTATTCCTGTGCCCGCACGTTCGCTTCGTGCAGCTGCTGCTGGAGAAGTCGCCTTGCGTCCTCATCGTGGTGATTGTCCTGGACGGAGGAAGAGATGCAGAGATTTACAGCTATAGGACCTCGGCCATATCCACCCCTTTGTTAACCTCTTGACTCCAACGCCCCCTCTCTCCAGAGTGGACCCCAACCCCATCGCCCTCTCCCTCCAGATTAGACCTCCCCTCCCCCTCAATTACACCCTCCGCCCCCTCCCTCCTGATTAGACCCTCCACTTGTGTATCCTCACCAGCCTCCTTTCTGTGGTACTCTCCTCCACTTCTATGCGAGCTTTTTTGGCTGGGGGTACGTCTTCCTCGGTAATCACCTCCTCTATCACCTCTTCCTCAGGGATGGCTAGAACTGTAAACAAAATGTCAGCAGTTACACGAGTACTTACTCCCCTCCTCTACCCGCTCTGTACACCATGTTAGCTCACCTTGCTCTCCGTTCTGGATGGTCACTAGGAGCGGATGCTGAATGTGATCTGCAGTGAACCCCCCATGCAGGTTACCGAGCCCTACTCCATCTGTCACGATGGTGATCACCCTCTGGCCTCGGTTCTGCATAATCTGCCCAACGGAGGCGCCCGAAGAATCCACAAGCTCGGTGGTGGAGCCTGGAGATAAAACTTTCCTTAGTTAAAGTCCAGTGATAGTATCTACATACATACAAAGCCATGCAAACGTTTAGGTACCATGGTCAAAATTACTGTTCTTGTGCACAGTTAAAAACGTTGAAGATGAAATTACCTAAAAAGGCATAAACTTATAGAGGATACATTTCCTTGGTATGTTAGGCAAAATCTTTTACATTTAAAAAAATTACAAAAATGAAAATAAGCCAAAGCAAAAGTCTGGGCACCCTTGGATATTTGTGTGCTCAGATAAACTTTGGCCAGGGTTTTGTGAGATGGTGAAACAGCTCCCATTGTTCATGGCCAGAAATATGTACCTGGTTAAAGCCCCTGTATCACCTCACAAGCATAGTTTAGACGTATATATTTGTGTCTCATAAATGTGAGCAGTGTTTATTGTATGTAACTTTATAACCTGCAGCTGTCAGTAATGATGTAATAATACTTTATAAAGGGACAAAAATGTCATTATTCAACCATAAGAGGACGCTGTTTCTCAGCACAGATGAAAGACTGCAATAGGTAGCTCAGATGGGGGCGGAGCTACAGGCTGATAAAAAAAAGTACATCACAGGAAGTAGAGCAGCGGCCATCTTGGAAGCGGTTGGCAGTGAATGAGTACAGAGACAGAGGACGTGCGCAAGAAGGAAGAGATAATATTTGCGACTAGAAATCTATCATCTTGATCAGAGCTGTGACACTGTATCCGTATCCTTACCAGATGGGAGAAGATTGCTGATAGGACGCTTTTGTGAAGTTGATAGGACGTTGCCAAGGAGACAAGCCACAGTGGCCAGCAGTACAGCTCAGCTGTTGGAGAGGCCTCTCATCTTACTGCGTACTTCAGACATATTGTCCAGAGCAGACCCGGGTCGATAAGATAAGTAAGGCCCACTGTGCCATCGCAGTGGGTAACCGTGCACGCACCTCACATCAGTTTGGCGCCAAAATATTTGAGACTCAGGTAGGGCCTGTAGTTAGTTTAGGTAGTCATTGTAACCCCCTTCAGGCCACACTTACTGCACAATCACCGTTTGGGACCATTGTTTCTACAACTACAACATCTAATTATCTGCCATTAAGGCTTCTCTGTGGACCACAACGACCTCATACCTGGATGTTGGTAAGACCTATCATGGACTTTAGGCCAGAGTTGAGCTCATTCAGGAGGGAACTTGTATTGAACTAAATATCTGTTTTTTTTTATTTATGTCTTTATGCTCTTTGCTAAGCAGCCGTAGTATATAGTAAGTTGTTTGGTTATTCAAGGTGAATCTTGGGAAGGATCCTCCATTAAAGGGCACTATATTTATATTGGGGCAGGGGAATAGTCAATTTGGGGTTAGAGTAAATTTATTTTAAGTTTGTAAACTGTTGTGCTATACCGCGGGCGGCTTGTGTTTCACACCCATCCATTTTTTTGTTTCATGTTTAAGGGTACTAATAGGTAGTTGGTGGTTGGAATATCCAGTCATGCCTGTAGGTAACATATAGTGTATATATTGTAGTTGACTCATGTTAAAAGGCGCCACGCTGTATAGCACGAGGGTCTCAGCTTAATCGCTGAGTGTTTGTGAATTTTTCCCTGAGTGTCTTCCCCTGTTAGATTGTGTTCATATCCAAATTGTAGTAAAGCACTTTTGTTAGTTAATCTAGTTTTGGGGCCGTTTATTTCCCATTTGTGAGTTCGCTGTATCCTAAAGAGCCCACCCCGGTGCACGGCTTACAGTTTCACACCTTAATTAGCTGGTTAGGTTTATGTTTTGTTCACCATCATCGTGATAGGTGATGCAAATTTCAAAGCCTCCTCTAACCTTGTGCCAAAAAACAGCAGCCATGGGTTATTTGAAGCAGCTGCCTAGCACTCTGAAAATGAAAATGGTGGAAGCACACAAAGCAGGAAAAAGCTACAAAAAAAAAATAGCAAAACGTTTCAAGTTGCCCTTTACTCAGCTCGAAATTAAGAAATGGCTGTTACCAGGAAAAGTGGTGGTTAAGATAAAGGTCTGAAAGACCAAACAAAATTGTTGTGAGAGCTGCTTGTAGGATTGCTAGAGGCAAATCAGAACCCTGCATGACTGCAAAAGACCTTCAGGAAGATTTAGTTGACTCGAGTTGTGGTACATTGTTCTGATGTGCAGATACACCTGAACAAATCTGGCCTTCATGGAAGAATCAGATTAAAATCTCTCCTGCATCCTCACCATAAAATTCATCATTAGAAGTCTGCAAAAGAACATGATGCCTTTTGGAAACAAGTCCTTTGGACTGATGAGAATCAAAAAGAACTCTTTGACCACAATAATCAAAAAGGTATGGGTGGACAAAAAAAAAAAAACAAAAAAAACAAACTAGCACAGAATTTCCAGACAAAAATATCTCTCACCAACCATTAAGCATGGGGGTGGATCATTCAGGTTTAGGGGTTATGTTGCAGCCAAATGGCACAGGGAAGATTTCACGGATAGAGGGAAGAATGTACTTAAAGAAATTTCAATAAATTCTTAATGCAAATATAATACCATGAGGTAACAAAGCTGAAGGAGAAAAAGGATGACTTCTACAAATGGATAATGATCCTAAACATGTCAAAATCCCCAATAAAAAACCTCAAAAGTCAGAAGCTGAAGGTTTTACAATGGCCCTTACAGTCCCCTGATCTGAACATCATTGAAAATCTGTGGCTAGACCTCAAAAGAACAGTGCATGCAAGACAAGCCAGGAATCTCACAGAACTGGAAAAGGAGCCAGGAATCTCAGGTGTCTGAGACGCCTATCATCACTAACCTAGGACTTAGTGGCTGCTGTGGGCTGCCATTAACTCCTTATTACCCCAATTGTAATAGCACCAGGGCAATAGGGAAAAGTTCCGGGATTGTCACATCTAATGGATGCAACAATTCTGGGCAGCTGGAGGCTGATTTTTTTAGGCCGAGAATACAGACCCAGTTGTCAGCCTTATCTTGGCAAGGTATCAAAAATGGGGAAGACCGCAAGTCGTTTTTTTAAAATATTTAAATTAAAAAAAAAAACAAAAAACGCATGCGGTTCCTCTTAGACCGGAGCCACACTTGCGAGGGACTTGCACGAGTCTCAAATCACATCTCTCAGCACGGCCGCACACTCTCCTGACAAGAGTGGGTCAGCTGAATGTAGTTCTATGCAGCTGCACGCTTGTGTCTGGAGTAGTCAGGCCATACTAGGTGATGCGATGCAAGACTTGCGCAAATGTAAATGAGACGCCCCCTGGACTATCAGGTCGTCACAGGGTATTGCACACTCTGCCCTCCTGTGCAGTATCCACCTCCTTCTTGGTTTTGGGTCCCTAACCATATGGTGTTGCATACATCAGCTTATCAAATCCTAGATACACCCTGCACCACACCCATCACACACACAGTAGACAGCTTGAGTGGAATAGAGTCGCCCATCTGGGGGGTTGGAGAGGAGAGGTCAGGAGTGTCAAGAGGAGAGAGTTGGGTCTGAGAAGTGAAAATGAGAGGCGGTCAGGAGCAGGGCTTCTAGGAAGCAATCTAGGTGGCAGACAGTGGTCTGGGCCTAGTGGAGCTGGACTTCTAGTCGTAGGGGATCGTGGCAAGGGGCACGGATCTGTCGAGGAGGACATCCGGCGGCCTTGCACCATCACCGGGCTGAGACCAAGGCACGACGGGGTATGTGGACCCTAGGTCAGGGAGTAGCTTCAGGCAACCCGATAATTTACCTGAGGAGAACGGAGTCTTCAGGAGCCATTCCCACCCGCTCCAAAATCGGGGCATTAGCGCAATGAGGGGTATAGGACTTTCCAATTCAAAACGGTCCAGAAAATCCCAAGCGTTAGCCCTGAGAGCAAGCTCCCACACTTAAGCCATAGTGGGGAGTGGGACCCGGCAAGTTTCATACTACCAGGACCACCAAAGAAGTAAACTCAGTGCCAGGAGGCAGGTCACGGATAACCAGGCAGCACCATTGGGGACGGGACCCGAACGAAGCTCCCCTCAGCGGCAGCGGTGTCCAGAGACTTGTTTGACCAGTTGTCATTGTCAGCTTAATGGACTGAGAACCACAGTAACCCCCCTCGCATCCAACTGCACTCTCCTTTAATCACCGAGCCCCGGGGTATTCCCCCCTACTTCTGGAGGGTCACAACACCTGGCTGCCCCATTCCATCAACCCCGGGTACTTCCAACTGCAGCGGTGGTACTCCTAATTACCGCATACCACGGGTGGCGTCACAAACTCTATAAAATCCCTTGTAAATAATCCCATTTGTGAAACAGAGCCTCCAAAAAGTGAATGACCGCATGACGGCGTCAGAGGGGAGAATCAGAGACTTAGAGGGCAAGATGCCCCAGGTTACCCGTGACTCCCACAGGCATGATCAGCAACTGGCATTTCTACTTAACAAGACAGATGATTTAGAAAATAGATTGAGGAGAAACAATGTGCGGCTGATAGGGGTTCCAAAAAAAAAAAAAAAACCGGAGGGCACAAATCCGCCTGAATTCTTTGAGAGATGGCTGCAAAAAGTATTTGGCGCAGAGGTCCCATCCCCCCTGTATGCTGTAGAGAGAGCCCACAGAGTGCCCACCAGACCCCTGCCTCCGGGAGCTCCTCCAAGACCTGTCCTGGTGAAACTACTACATTATAGAGAGCGGGATGCGATCCTAAGAGCGGCAAGAAACAAAGGGTCCATAACGGTGGACGGCCACAAAATATCCTTCTTTCCTGATTATTCAGTTGAAATTTCAAAAAGAAGAGCTCAATTCACAGATGTCAAATGACGCCTGAGAAATGCACAAGTCTCGTACTCCATGCTGTACCCAGCGAGGCTCAGGGTGGCTGCACTGCAAGAGACATTCTTTTTTGAAAATCCTAAAGATGCTCTCAGATGGCTCGATATGAATGAGCAACGGCTTAGCAAAGTCCACAACATTGATATGTAACCCTTTAAGGACTTTATGGATGATGAATACTCGACAGTCTGCTGCGATTACATAGGATTGGCCCGGTGGATAAAATTATTATGATACCCATTGATTGGTTCCAGCAGAACTCCCTGGAAGAGGAGTTTGGGTTTTCTTTCCCTTTTTCACTTCCAGAGACGTTTTTTTTTTTCTCACTTCCCTGCATTTTTCATTGTTCTCAGGCTTTTTTTTTTTTCTTGCCTTAAACCATTTTGGGAAGCAGGAATTTTGTCTCTCTTGTTTCGGCTTCAGGATGGACTGATGCCTCAGTTTCAATGTTCATGTTGTGGGACAACTGTTAGATGCGGGGGGAGGATGTTTCTGCAGCTTTAATGATGCTTTTATATTTATGTCTGCTAATGGTTCTCATGTGGTTCAGGAAGGTGGAGGAGGGTTGGAACTCTTTGCCGGGTGTGACTGCCTGCACTACACACGCATACCACCTGGATGGCGGGTAGGATTAACATTATTTCTTGGAATGTCCGTGGCTTGGGGGACCCCACAAAAAGGGTAGCAGTAATGGAACAGGTCAAATCCCACTTTCCAGCAATCATCTGCCTACAGGAGACACATTTGGAGGGCGACAAAATAGCATACATGAATCGCTCATGGGTGGGCCATTGTTTCCACTCAACCTACACAGCTCATTCCAGAGGTGTCAGTATTTTAGTCCACAGAGCAATCCCATTTGAGATCATTTCATCCACAGTAGATCAGGAAGGTAGATTCATTTGCATGCACTGTAAAATATTTAACAAGGAGTTCCTTCTGATAACAGTTTATATACTGCCTCTATATAATAATACTGTTATGAACAAAATTGCGGAAATGATTAGCAAGACCCCCAATGTACAGGTGGTGTGCACGGGGGATTTCAACAACATCATTCACTCATATATTGGGACAAACACAATGCGGGTACTCACTTAGAACACCATCCTAACTCCAAATTTGGGGACTCGGTGGCTGAACTGGCACTTTCAGATCTGTGGCGAATCAGAAACCCTGGAATCAAGCGATTCTCGTGCTATTCCAAGACACACAACACTCTGTCCAGAATAGACCTGATCTTGGGCTCGGAGGGTATACTACCAATGGTGGAAAACACAGAATACCTTCCTAGAGGTTTATCAGACCATTCCCCACTGCTGACACGGCTTAATATTTTACCCGGGCTTGATCGTACCCGTAGCTTGTGGTCCTTTAATCCTTCTTGGCTACAGATTATAGATGTGGGCCCGGTTGAACTAGCCCTTGAATACTATTTTCAGGACAACTGTACGGGGAAGATGTCGCTTAACACTGTTTGGGATGCCATGATCTAAAATTAAGTCGGAACAATTTGAAATTTTTCTTAAAGAACGGGTCCAGACGACAGAACAGAAATACATTCTGTCAGGGGATACACGGGACTTACTGGAATGGAGGGAGGCACAAGAAGCATATGACTCTCACATTAAGGAACGGGCCACTAACAAAAGACTTTTTACACAACAGAGATTCTTTGAAGAGGGCAAAAAAGCGGGTAATTTATTAGCGGTGATTGCTAAAGGACATAGGGGGAACACATTTGTGGGGGCGCTAAGGGACAAAACCGGGACTATAGTCAATCAACCTGACCAAATTCTGGCTACCTTCTCTGAATTCTACGAACTTTACAGTACTAAACTGCAATATGATAGGGAACAGATAGCTTCTTACCTGAAAAACATCCCCTTGCCCTCCCTTTCAGATGAGGACTGGGTATACCTAAAGAGTCCACTCACACTGGAAGAGTTGCATTTAGCAGTGTCCTCCATGTCCAATAATAAGTCACCGGGTTCAGATGGGATCCTCACAGAAATTTACAAAAAGTTTGGAGACAGTCTGCTCCCCCAGCTCTTGTCGACCTTCCAGCAAGCAGCCAAAAATGGCTCCTTGCCCCAATCAATGCGAGAAGCAGTGATAGTTGCCATACCTAAACCTGGCAAGGACCCCCTCATCCCTGACTCTTATAGACCTATCTCTCTGTTACCTACAGATATCAAAATAATACCGTGTTTTTCCAAAAATAAGACCTCCCCCAAAAATAAGCCCTAGCAAGGATTTTCAGCATTTTCGGAGAAAGGCTTAATTATAAGCCCTCCCCCGAAAATAAGCCCTAGTCCCGAAGCAATAATGAAGTGTCCGTGCAGCTAAAAAAGTTACAGATACTGCAGGACACTTCATTATACACAGCGGCACCCGGCAATTACACTCACCCGACACTGAGTGGCAGGACCTGCAGTGATCACACACCCGCACACATCAGATCTCACACACACACACAATCAGATCTCACACACACACACACACCAGATCTCACACACACACACCAGATCTCACACACACACATCGGATCGCACACACACACATCGGATCGCACACACACACAACAAATCACACACACAAACACACACCGGATCGCATACATACTCACCTCATCCAGTGACACCGATCTCTTCTCGCCGGGAGAATCCTGAGAGGCAGTGCAGTGCAGCACGACGAACAGGACCTGCGGCCAGACACGTGACTTGCTCTCATTCTTTGCTGCCGTAAGTGCTGGATGTGATGTGTGTGTGCCTGCAATCGGCTGTGCGTGCCTGCGATCGGCTGTGTGTATCTGTGATGGCTGTGCGTACCTGCGATCTGCTGTGTATATCTGCGATCGGCTGTGTGTGTGTACCTGCGATCGGCTGTGTGTGTGTATCTGCGATCGGCTGTGTGTGTGTGTGTATCTGCGATCGGCTGTGTGTACCTGCGATCTGCTGTGTATATCTGCGATCGGCTGTGTGTGTGTACCTGCGATCGGCTGTGTGTGTGTATCTGCGATCGGCTGTGTGTGTGTGTATCTGCGATCGGCTGTGTGTATCTGCGATCGGCTGTGTGTGTGTGTGTGTGTGTGTGTGTGTATCTGCGATCGGCTGTGTGTGTGTGTGTGTGTGTGTGTGTATCTGCGATCGGCTGTGTGTGTGTGTATCTGCGATCGGCTGTGTGTATCTGCGATCGGCTGTGTGTGTGTGTGTGTGTGTATCTGCGATCGGCTGTGTGTGTGTGTGTGTGTATCTGCGATCGGCTGTGTGTGTGTGTGTGTGTGTGTATCTGCGATCGGCTGTGTGTGTGTGTGTGTGTATCTGCGATCGGCTGTGTGTGTGTGTGTGTGTGTATCTGCGATCGGCTGTGTGTGTGTGTGTGTATCTGCGATCGGCTGTGTGTGTGTGTGTGTATCTGCGATCGGCTGTGTGTGTGTGTATCTGCGATCGGCTGTGTGTGTGTGTATCTGCGATCGGCTGTGTGTGTGTGTATCTGCGATCGGCTGTGTGTGTGTGTATCTGCGATCGGCTGTGTGTGTGTGTATCTGCGATCGGCTGTGTGTGTGTGTATCTGCGATCGGCTGTGTGTGTGTGTGTATCTGCGATCGGCTGTGTGTGTGTGTGTGTATCTGCGATCGGCTGTGTGTGTGTGTGTATCTGCGATCGGCTGTGTGTGTGTGTGTGTGTGTGTATCTGCGATCGGCTGTGTGTGTGTGTGTGTATCTGCGATCGGCTGTGTGTGTGTGTATCTGCGATCGGCTGTGTGTGTGTGTATCTGCGATCGGCTGTGTGTGTGTGTATCTGCGATCGGCTGTGTGTGTGTGTATCTGCGATCGGCTGTGTGTGTGTGTGTATCTGCGATCGGCTGTGTGTGTGTGTGTGTATCTGCGATCGGCTGTGTGTGTGTGTGTATCTGCGATCGGCTGTGTGTGTGTGTGTGTATCTGCGATCGGCTGTGTGTGTGTGTGTGTATCTGCGATCGGCTGTGTGTGTGTGTATCTGCGATCGGCTGTGTGTGTGTGTATCTGCGATCGGCTGTGTGTGTGTGTATCTGCGATCGGCTGTGTGTGTGTGTGTGTGTATCTGCGATCGGCTGTGTGTGTGTGTATCTGCGATCGGCTGTGTGTGTGTGTATCTGCGATCGGCTGTGTGTGTGTGTATCTGCGATCGGCTGTGTGTGTGTGTATCTGCGATCGGCTGTGTGTGTGTGTATCTGCGATCGGCTGTGTGTGTGTATCTGCGATCGGCTGTGTGTGTGTATCTGCGATCGGCTGTGTGTGTATCTGCGATCGGCTGTGTGTGTGTATCTGCGATCGGCTGTGTGTGTGTGTATCTGCGATCGGCTGTGTGTATCTGCGATCGGCTGTGTGTGTGTGTGTGTGTGTGTATCTGCGATCGGCTGTGTGTGTGTGTGTGTGTGTGTGTATCTGCGATCGGCTGTGTGTGTGTGTATCTGCGATCGGCTGTGTGTGTGTGTATCTGCGATCGGCTGTGTGTGTGTGTATCTGCGATCGGCTGTGTGTGTGTATCTGCGATCGGCTGTGTGTGTGTATCTGCGATCGGCTGTGTGTGTGTATCTGCGATCGGCTGTGTGTGTGTATCTGCGATCGGCTGTGTGTGTGTATCTGCGATCGGCTGTGTGTGTGTGTATCTGCGATCGGCTGTGTGTATCTGCGATCGGCTGTGTGTGTGTGTGTGTGTGTGTATCTGCGATCGGCTGTGTGTGTGTGTATCTGCGATCGGCTGTGTGTGTGTGTATCTGCGATCGGCTGTGTGTGTGTGTATCTGCGATCGGCTGTGTGTGTGTATCTGCGATCGGCTGTGTGTGTGTATCTGCGATCGGCTGTGTGTGTGTATCTGCGATCGGCTGTGTGTGTGTATCTGCGATCGGCTGTGTGTGTGTGTATCTGCGATCGGCTGTGTGTATCTGCGATCGGCTGTGTGTGTGTGTGTGTGTGTGTGTATCTGCGATCGGCTGTGTGTGTGTGTGTGTGTGTGTATCTGCGATCGGCTGTGTGTGTGTGTATCTGCGATCGGCTGTGTGTATCTGCGATCGGCTGTGTGTGTGTGTGTGTGTGTATCTGCGATCGGCTGTGTGTGTGTATCTGCGATCGGCTGTGTGTGTGTGTGTGTGTGTATCTGCGATCGGCTGTGTGTGTGTGTGTGTGTGTATCTGCGATCGGCTGTGTGTGTGTGTGTGTGTATCTGCGATCGGCTGTGTGTGTGTGTGTGTGTGTGTATCTGCGATCGGCTGTGTGTGTGTGTGTGTATCTGCGATCGGCTGTGTGTGTGTGTGTGTATCTGCGATCGGCTGTGTGTGTGTGTATCTGCGATCGGCTGTGTGTGTGTGTATCTGCGATCGGCTGTGTGTGTGTGTATCTGCGATCGGCTGTGTGTGTGTGTATCTGCGATCGGCTGTGTGTGTGTGTATCTGCGATCGGCTGTGTGTGTGTGTATCTGCGATCGGCTGTGTGTGTGTGTGTATCTGCGATCGGCTGTGTGTGTGTGTGTGTGTGTGTATCTGCGATCGGCTGTGTGTGTGTGTGTGTGTGTGTGTATCTGCGATCGGCTGTGTGTGTGTGTGTGTGTATCTGCGATCGGCTGTGTGTGTGTGTGTGTGTGTATCTGCGATCGGCTGTGTGTGTGTGTATCTGCGATCGGCTGTGTGTGTGTGTATCTGCGATCGGCTGTGTGTGTGTGTATCTGCGATCGGCTGTGTGTGTGTGTGTATCTGCGATCGGCTGTGTGTGTGTGTGTATCTGCGATCGGCTGTGTGTGTGTGTATCTGCGATCGGCTGTGTGTGTGTGTGTGTATCTGCGATCGGCTGTGTGTGTGTGTGTATCTGCGATCGGCTGTGTGTGTGTGTGTGTATCTGCGATCGGCTGTGTGTGTGTGTATCTGCGATCGGCTGTGTGTGTGTGTATCTGCGATCGGCTGTGTGTGTGTGTATCTGCGATCGGCTGTGTGTGTGTGTATCTGCGATCGGCTGTGTGTGTGTGTATCTGCGATCGGCTGTGTGTGTGTGTATCTGCGATCGGCTGTGTGTGTGTGTATCTGCGATCGGCTGTGTGTGTGTGTATCTGCGATCGGCTGTGTGTGTGTGTATCTGCGATCGGCTGTGTGTGTGTGTATCTGCGATCGGCTGTGTGTGTGTATCTGCGATCGGCTGTGTGTGTGTATCTGCGATCGGCTGTGTGTGTGTATCTGCGATCGGCTGTGTGTGTGTATCTGCGATCGGCTGTGTGTGTGTATCTGCGATCGGCTGTGTGTGTGTATCTGCGATCGGCTGTGTGTGTGTATCTGCGATCGGCTGTGTGTGTGTATCTGCGATCGGCTGTGTGTGTGTATCTGCGATCGGCTGTGTGTGTGTATCTGCGATCGGCTGTGTGTGTGTATCTGCGATCGGCTGTGTGTGTGTATCTGCGATCGGCTGTGTGTGTGTATCTGCGATCGGCTGTGTGTGTGTATCTGCGATCGGCTGTGTGTGTGTATCTGCGATCGGCTGTGTGTGTGTGTATCTGCGATCGGCTGTGTGTGTATCTGCGATCGGCTGTGTGTGTGTATCTGCGATCGGCTGTGTGTGTGTGTGTATCTGCGATCGGCTGTGTGTGTGTGTATCTGCGATCGGCTGTGTGTGTGTGTATCTGCGATCGGCTGTGTGTGTGTGTATCTGCGATCGGCTGTGTGTGTGTGTATCTGCGATCGGCTGTGTGTGTGTGTATCTGCGATCGGCTGTGTGTGTGTGTATCTGCGATCGGCTGTGTGTGTGTGTGTGTATCTGCGATCGGCTGTGTGTGTGTGTGTGTATCTGCGATCGGCTGTGTGTGTGTATCTGCGATCGGCTGTGTGTGTGTATCTGCGATCGGCTGTGTGTGTGTGTGTATCTGCGATCGGCTGTGTGTGTGTGTGTATCTGCGATCGGCTGTGTGTGTGTATCTGCGATCGGCTGTGTGTGTGTGTGTATCTGCGATCGGCTGTGTGTGTGTGTGTATCTGCGATCGGCTGTGTGTGTGTGTATCTGTGATCGGCTGTGTGTGTGTGTGTATCTGCGATCGGCTGTGTGTGTGTGTATCTGCGATCGGCTGTGTGTGTGTGTATCTGCGATCGGCTGTGTGTGTGTGTATCTGCGATCGGCTGTGTGTGTGTGTATCTGCGATCGGCTGTGTGTGTGTGTGTATCTGCGATCGGCTGTGTGTGTGTGTATCTGCGATCGGCTGTGTGTGTGTGTATCTGCGATCGGCTGTGTGTGTGTGTATCTGCGATCGGCTGTGTGTGTGTGTATCTGCGATCGGCTGTGTGTGTGTGTATCTGCGATCGGCTGTGTGTGTGTGTGTGTATCTGCGATCGGCTATGTGTGTGTTGTATCTGCGATCGGCTATGTGTGTGTGTATCTGCGATCGGCTATGTGTGTGTGTGTATCTGCGATCGGCTATGTGTGTGTGTGTATCTGCGATCGGCTGTGTGTGTGTGTATCTGCGATCGGCTGTGTGTGTGTGTATCTGCGATCGGCTGTGTGTGTGTGTGTGTATCTGCGATCGGCTGTGTGTGTGTGTATCTGCGATCGGCTGTGTGTGTGTGTATCTGCGATCGGCTATGTGTGTGTGTGTGTGTGTGTATCTGCGAACGGCTGTGTGTGTGTGTATCTGCGATCGGCTGTGTGTGTATCTGCGATCGGCTATGTGTGTGTGTGCTGTGTGTGTGTGTGTATCTGCGATCGCTGTGTGTGTGTGTATCTGCGATCGGCTGTGTGTGTGTGTGTGTATCTGCGATCGGCTGTGTGTGTATCTGCGATCGGCTATGTGTGTGTGTGTGCTGTGTGTGTGTGTATCTGCGATCGGCTGTGTGTGTGTGTATCTGCGATCGGCTAGTGTGTGTGTCGTGTGGTGTGTGTGTGTGTATCTGCGATCGGCTGTGTGTGTATCTGCGATCGGCTGGGTGTGTGTGTGTGTGTGTGTGTGTATCTGCGATCGGCTGTGTGTGTGTGTGTGTGTGTGTGTGTGTGTGTGTATCTGCGATCGGCTATGTGTGTGTGTCGTGTGTGTGTGTGTGTGTATCTGCGATCGGCTGTGTGTGTGTGTGTGTGTATCTGCGATCGGGCTGTGTGTGTATCTGCGATCGGCTGTGTGTGTGTGTGTGTGTATCTGCGATCGGCTATGTGTGTGTGTGTATCGCGATCGGCTGTGTGTGTGTGTATCTGCGATCGGCTGTGTGTGTGTGTGTGTGTGTGTGTGTGTGTGTGTATCTGCGATCGGCTGTGTGTGTGTGTGTGTGTGTGTGTGTGTGTGTGTGTGTGTATCTGCGATCGGCTATGTGTGTGTGTGTGTGTGTATCCGCGATCGGCTGTGTGTGTGTATCCGCGATCCGGCTGTGTGTGTGTGTATCTGCGATCGGCTGTGTGTGTGTGTGTATCGCGATCGGCTGTGTGTGTGTGTGTGTATCTGCGATCGGCTGTGTGTGTGTGTGTGTGTGTGTGTGTGTGTGTGTATCTGCGATCGGCTGTGTGTGTATCTGCGATCGGCTGTGTGTGTATCTGCGATCGGCTATGTGTGTGTGTGTGTGTATCTGCGATCGGCTGTGTGTGTGTGTGTGTGTGTGTGTATCTGCGATCGGCTGTGTGTGTGTGTGTGTGTGTGTGTGTGTGTATCTGCGATCGGCTGTGTGTGTATCTGCGATCGGCTGTGTGTGTATCTGCGATCGGCTATGTGTGCGTGTGTGTGTATCCGCGATCGGCTGTGTGTGTGTATCCGCGATCGGCTGTGTGTGTGTGTGTGTATCCGCGATCGGCTGTGTGTGTGTATCCGCGATCGGCTGTGTGTGTGTGTATCCGCGATCGGCTGTGTGTGTGTGTATCCGCGATCGGCTGTGTGTGTGTGTATCCGCGATCGGCTGTGTGTGTGTGTATCCGCGATCGGCTGTGTGTGTGTGTGTATCGCGATCGGCTGTGTGTGTGTGTATCGCGATCGGCTGTGTGTGTGTGTATCCGCGATCGGCTGTGTGTGTGTGTATCCGCGATCGGCTGTGTGTGTGTGTATCCGCGATCGGCTGTGTGTGTGTGTATCCGCGATCGGCTGTGTGTGTGTGTGTATCCGCGATCGGCTGTGTGTATCCGCGATCGGCTGTGTGTGCCTGCGATCGGCTGTGTGTGCCTGCGATCGGATGTGTGTGCCTGCGATCGATGTGTGTGCCTGCGATCGGATTGTGTGTGCCTGCGATCGGATGTGTGTGCCTGCGATCGGATGTGTGTGCCTGCGATCGGATGTGTGTGCCTGCGATCGGATGTGTGTGCCTGCGATCGGGATGTGTGTGCCTGCGATCGGATGTGGTGCCTGCGATCGGCTGTGTGTGCCTGCGATCGGCTGTGTGTGCCTGCAATCGGCTGTGTGTGCCTGCAATCGGCTGTGTGTGCCTGCAATCGGCTGTGTGTGCCTGCAATCGGATGTGTGTGCCTGCGATCGGCTGTGTGCGCCTGCGATCGGCTGTGTGCGCCTGCGATCGGCTGTGTGCCTGCGATCGGCTGTGTGTGATCTTCTGTGTATATCTGTGATCTTCTGTGTATATCTGCTGTGTGTGTGTGTGTGTGTGTGTGTGTGTGTGTGTGTGTGTGTGTGTGTGTGTGTGTGTGTGTGTGATCTGCTGTGTGTCTGGGATCTTCTGTGTGTGTCAGTGTGTCAGCTAGCAGCAGGGTAGGACGGCGTGCAGCACCCGACCGGAGATCACAGGAGGACTGGGAACCACGCAGACTTCCTGGTCTGGTGAGTATGAGTCTCCTGGGAAGTGGGGGGGGTCTGCTTTTTTGGGGGGTAAACTTACCCCCAACCGTGTTTCTCCAAGAATTAAGACCTCCTCCAAAATAAGTCCTAGCGCTTTTTTGGGGGGCAAAAAAAAAATATAAAGACTGTCTTATTTTTGGAAAAACACGGTAGCTTAAGAACTAGCTTCCAAACTTAATAAGGTTATACTTTCACTAATCCATTTGGACCAGTCGGGGTTCATGCCTTCCAGATCAACGGCAGAGAATATAAGACGGTTACACCTCAACCTACAATTGCCACTTGATAACTCAGGGGATAGAGTAATTTGCTCCCTAGACGCCGCTAAGGCTTTCGACTCTATTGAGTGGGAGTTTCTCTGGGCAGTACTTGACAGATTTGGACTGGGGAGGGATTTTATTTCCTGGGTAAGACTTCTATTTAATAACCCTACTGCTAGGATTAAAGTTAATGGATGCCTTACTTCACCTTTTCACCTAGGTAGGGGCACCCGCCAGGGATGTCCGCTATCCCCCCTTACTATTTGCTCTGTCCGTTGAGCCTATGGCGGCAATGGTTAGATCCAATCCAGACATAACAGGATTCAGGAGGGGTGGTCTGGAGGAAAACATAGCGTTGTACGCAGATGACACACTCCTTTTTTTGGCCAATTTAACATCATCACTGCCAAGGGCAATGGGGGTTATACAAGAATTTGGGAAGTACTCAGGTCTATTAATCAACTGGGAAAAGTCTGTATTACTTCCGGTGGATGGAACCACAAACTCACCTAATTACGTAGACTCGGGCCTACAGGTTGTTGCCCAGTTTAAATATTTGGGGATAATGGTCACCACTCGTGTTGAGGATTATGAGAGTCTCAACCTAAGGCTGGGGCCACACGGGGCACTACTGCGATCCCCTTGCATGAGACTCGGCTCGTGCTGGCAGTACAGCAGAGCCGAGTCTCATGCTTGTGTCCTTGCAACTGAGGTCCGTTCGTGCGAGCAGACCTCAGCTGCGGGGGGCGGGCCGGCACTCAGGAGGGGAGGGAGGGATTTCTCTCCCTCTCGCCTGTGTAGTCAGCTATAGACATTCTCGCTCTGCACGCACGGTACACCGGTGTACCGCGAGTGCAGTGCGATTTTTCTCTCGCCCGATTCACTTGAATGGGTGCGAGAGAAAGAGTCTCGGATTACAATCGCAGCATGCTGCGATTGTTTTCTCGGTCCGATTAGGGCTGAGAAAATAATCGCTCATGTGTGCTGTCACACAGGCTAGAATTGGTCCGAGGGGAATGCGATGTTTTATCGCACTCCACTCGCACCGATTTTCTCGCCGTGTGGCTTAGGCCTTACCCCTATTCTGTCGAAATGTAAGGATAAGAAGGAAGTCTGGTCTCGCCTGCCCTTCTCAGCAGTTGGCCGCACTAACCTGATCAAAATGATCTGGATGCCCCAACTACTATACAAGCTACACAACTCTCAACAATGGATCCCACAAAGATATTTCCATAAGGTAAACGCATTATTCCGGGAATTGATCTGGGGCGGACAAATGCCGCGCATTAGGCTCGAGACCCTGCAGAGGGATAAAAGTAGTGGAGATTTGGTGGTACCCAATCCATGGGTTTACTATCTGGTGGCTCAGCTTCAGCACATTCGGGGATGGGAGGACCCTGGAGGGGGGGGGGGGGGCACAGTATACGATTCTACAACGATATTTTCACTCCACTAGTCTATACGAGGTTCTAGAGCAAAGGTGGGGAACCTTTTTACTGCCGGGGGCCATTTGGAATTTCCTACTAACCTTTGGGGGCCGCACAAAATTATCAACTTGAAAACTACCCTGTTATATTTGGTCAATCGATTAATTAAACTCACCCCTACTGTGGTGGCTGGAGCTGCTTCTCTTTGGTGCGGCTCTGATGTTCGGTGATATTGATCATCTTGGTTCTCACAGCTGCTTTTCCAGGTTTGTCTCGGGCATACACATCACAGGAGACGCTGGGGCGCATAAATTACAGGAGACACTGGGAGTACACATCACAGGTGGGGCTGGGGCATATACATCACTAGGGGGGCATGGACAGCCCTGGCGATGGCACAGACATGACTGGGGACAAGTACAACACTGGGTGGCAGCGCGGACAGAGCACTGGGTGGCAGCGCGGACAGAGCACTGGGTGGCAGCGCGGACAGAGCACTGGGTGGCAGCGCGGACAGAGCACTGGGTGGCAGCGCGGACAGAGCACTGGGTGGCAGCGCGGACAGAGCACTGGGTGGCAGCGCGGACAGAGCACTGGGTGGCAGCGCGGACAGAGCACTGGGTGGCAGCGCGGACAGAGCACTGGGTGGCAGCGCGGACAGAGCACTGGGTGGCAGCGCGGACAGAGCACTGGGTGGCAGCGCGGACAGAGCACTGGGTGGCAGCGCGGACAGAGCACTGGGTGGCAGCGCGGACAGAGCACTGGGTGGCAGCGCGGACAGAGCACTGGGTGGCAGCGCGGACAGAGCACTGGGTGGCAGCGCGGACAGAGCACTGGGTGGCAGCGCGGACAGAGCACTGGGTGGCAGCACACTGCACAAGGGGGTACACAGCACTAAGCGGGGGGGCAGCGATCGGTTGAGCACTCACAGTACTGGAGTGGGGGAGGAGTCACACACACACAGCACAGCACAGGCCCGGCAGGGCGGTAATCTGCTGCAGCTATTCTGTGACATTATCGCAGCATGCTGCTTACTCCGCCCACCAGAGCACACTAGCATAGGCCCGGGTTAAGCCTAGAATGTATGGGCTGCAGTCAGGTCCTGGAAGTCAGGATCTGGATAGAGCCCATACATTCTAGCATCTACCCTCAGGTAAATCGGGCAGTGGGATATAAAGGGCCAGCAGCCGGGAAAAGCGCGGCTGCCGCCACAGCACAGCGGTCCCCGGGAATGTGCCTGGGGGCCGCATAAAAAGTCGCCACGGGCCGCATACGGCCCGCGGGCCGCATACGGCCCGCGGGCCGGAGGTTCCCCACCCCTGTTCTAGAGGCAGGAGGCTTCGGAGCTGCTGCTAATACCGTGTTTCCCCGATAGTAAGAAACCCCCGATAGTAAGACGTAGTGGGGGTTTTGGGGGGGGTGTCGGCTAATGGAAGACGTACCCCGAAAGTAAGACATAGTAAACGGAAAGCGTTTTTTTTTTTTTTTTTTTCCTTCTTTACAGTACCGGCCGAGCGCCCAGCTGAGCGCCCTGACATGCCGGCGGCCGAGCGCCCAGCTGAGCGCCCTGACATGCCGGCGGCCGAGCGCCCAGTTCTTCTTTACAGTACCGGCCGAGTGCCCAGCTGAGCGCCCTGACACGCCGGCAGCCGAGCGCCCTGACATGCCGGCGGCCGAGCGCCCAGCTGAGAGCCGTCACATGCCGGCGGTCGGGCGCCCAGCCGAGCGCCCTGACGCTGGCGGCCAAGCGTTCAGATGAGTGCCCTGACATGCCGGCGGCCGAGCGCCCAGACATGCCAGCGGCCGAGCGCCCTGACATGCCGGCAGCCGAGCGCCCAGTTCTTCTTTACAGTACCGGCCAAGCGCCCAGCCGAGCGCCCTGACACGCCGGCGGCCGAGCGCTCAGCTGAGTGCCCTGACATGCCGGCGGCCGAGCGCCCTGACATGCCGGCGGCCGAGTGCTCAGCTGAGTGCCCTGACACGCCGGCGGCCGAGCGCCCAGCTGAGCGCCCTGACATGCCGGCGGCCGAGCGCTCAGCTAAGAGCTGTCACATGCCGGCGGTCGGGCGCTCAGCCGAGCGCCCTGATACGCTGGCGGCCAAGCGTTCAGATGAGTGCCCTGACATGCCGGCGGCCGAGCGCCCAGCTGAGCGCCCTGACATGCCGACGGCCGAGCGCCCAGTTCTTCTTTACAGTACCGGCCGAGTGCCCAGCTGAGCGCCCTGACACGCCGGCGGCCGAGCGCCCTGACATGCCGGCGGCCGAGCGCCCAGCTGAGAGCCGTCACATGCCGGCGGTCGGGCGCCCAGCCGAGCGCCCTGACACGCTGGCGGCCAAGCGTTCAGATGAGCGCCCTGACATGCCGGCGGCCGAGCGCCCAGCTGAGCGCCCTGACATGCCGGCGGCCGAGCGCCCAGCTGAGCGCCCTGACATGCCGGCGGCCGAGCGCCCAGCTGAGCGCCCTGACATGCCGGCGGCCGAGCGCCCTGACATGCCGGCGGCCGAGCGCCCAGCTAAGCGCCCTGACATGCCGGTGGCCGAGTGCTCAGTTCTTCTTTACAGTACCGGCCAAGCGCCCAGCCGAGCGCCCTGACACGCCGGCGGCCAAGCGCTCAGCTGAGTGCCCTGACATGCCGGCGGCCGAGCGCCCAGCCGAGCGCCCTGACACGCCGGCGGCCGAGCGCTCAGCTGAGTGCCCTGACATGCCGGCGGCCGAGCGCCCAGCTGAGCGCCCTGACATGCCGGCGGCCGAGCGCCCAGCTGAGCGCCCTGACATGCCGGCGGCCGAGCGCTCAGCTGAGAGCTGTCACATGCCGGCGGTCGGGCGCTCAGCCGAACGCTCGGCCACCAAGAAATGTTGCAGTAATGTTGTCCGTGGTCCATCAGGACCACGGACAACATACAAAAACACGCAGCCTCAGTGCCCTCATGTGCAGCAATCGCGGCAAGTCCCCATACGGTACATTGGATGGAGACTTGCTGCGATTGCTGTGGGATTTTTTTCCAATATAAGACAAACTCCGAAAGTAAGACATAGTGGGACTTTTGGGGGTAAAAAGAATGTAAGACACTGTCTTACTTTCGGGGAAACACAGTAGTTGCCCAACCCTACTACTAATCCAAAAACTCTGGAATAAAACTAAAAAAACTACAAGACATTCAGGGACTCACAATATACATCTATATGGAGAACTCCATGGTTACCTAACTTGCATCGTTTAGAGGGGTTTGGGAGCTGGGCTTTGAGAGGGATAAATAGATTCACACATATTGTGGAGGAGGGCCAACTCAGAGGCTTCCCTCAGTTGCAAGCGGTGTTTGGGATACAGAATTCGGAGTTTTATAAGTACTTGCAACTGAGACATGCCTATCAGGCAGAAACCTCTATTACGGGTAGAGCATTGGATCAGAACTAAGTCATGCAATGTATAGCAACCTCTAGAGGCTCAGCGGGAGTGATCTCTCGTTTATATTGGGATCTATTATATCTGGTGCACCGGAATTGTCCAGTAAACACAAAAGAAAAATGGGAATGAGCTATAGGACCTATTGAAGACAACCAATGGGTAGAAATATTAGAAAGAATTCCTAGTCTATCATTGGGGGAGGCATACAGACTGTCACACCTGCACGTTATTCACCAAGTATATCGCACTCCTAGATTCCTGTTTGATATTGGAGTTAGAACTGACCCCTTCTGCCCGCGATGCAAAATATGTTCCGCAGATCTATTACATATAATGTGGTTGTGTCCTGATATTGAATATTACTGGAGAGAGGTGACAGAAATAAATCGATAGAGTCTACACGATAGAGACGAGCTTAACTCCCTTTGTATGTATTCTGGGATACGTGGAGGATTTACCTTTGAAGGAGGAGGGCAAAGTGGCTGTAACTAGACTATTCTATATTGCCAGGAAACTAAATCGCTCAACACTGGCTCTCGGACCACAGTCCTACAATATCTGAATATGTCAAAAAAGTTAATTGGGTGATAAATGTGGAGAAAAGTATATATCGGAAAAGAAATGGCGTAATCAAATTTGAAAAAATATGGGCACGATCGATAGATGGGTCAGGGTTGGCTTCGAGGGAACTGATTAGGTTTAGATTGGGCTTACTCTAAATTGATAACAAAGGGAAAAGAAAGAGACATTTCTGCAGAACTTATCTATAATGATGACTGAGGTTTGGGGAGAAGAGAGTAGCATGGGAACAGGTTATATTCTTCATCAAAGAAGGGAATTTTGTTTACTTACCGTAAATTCCTTTTCTTCTAGCTCCTATTGGGAGACCCAGACAATTGGGTGTATAGCTTATGCCTCCGGAGGCCACACAAAGTATTACACTTTAAAAAGTGTAACCCCTCCCCTCTGCCTATACACCCTCCCGTGCATCACGGGCTCCTCAGTTTTGGTGCAAAAGCAGGAAGGAGGAAACTTATAAATTGGTCTAAGGTAAATTCAATCCGAAGGATGTTCGGAGAACTGAAACCATGAACCAAAAGAACAATTCAACATGAACAACATGTGTACACAAAAGAACAAACAGCCCGAAGGAAACAGGGGCAGGTGCTGGGTCTCCCAATAGGAGCTAGAAGAAAAGGAATTTACGGTAAACAAAATTCCCTTCTTCTTTGTCGCTCCATTGGGAGACCCAGACAATTGGGACGTCCAAAAGCAGTCCCTGGGTGGGTAAAAGAATACCTCAATAACAGAGCCGAAAAACGACCCCTTCCTACAGGTGGGCAACCGCCGCCTGAAGGACTCGCCTACCTAGACTGGCATCTGCCGAAGCATAGGTATGCACCTGATAGTGTTTTGTGAAGGTGTGCAGACTAGACCAAGTAGCTGCCTGACACACCTGCTGAGCCGTAGCCCGGTGCCGCAATGCCCAGGACGCACCCACGGCTCTGGTAGAATGGGCTTTCAGCCCCGAAGGAAGAGGAAGCCCCGAAGAACGGTAGGCTTCAAGAATCGGTTCCTTGATCCACCGAGCCAAAGTTGACTTGTAAGCCTGCGAACCCTTACGCTGGCCAGCGACCAGGACAAAGAGCGCATCTGAACGGCGCAGGGGCGCCGTGCGAGACACGTAGAGCCGGAGTGCTCTCACTAGATCTAATGAATGCAAATCCTTTTCACACTGGTGAACTGGATGAGGGCAAAATGACGGTAAGGAGATATCCTGATTGAGATGAAAAGGAGATACCACCTTAGGGAGAAACTCCGGGATAGGACGCAGAACCACCTTATCCTGGTGAAAAACCAGGAAAGGGGATTTGCATGACAGCGCTGCAAGCTCCGACACTCTTCGGAGTGAGGTAATTGCCACAAGAAAAGCCACCTTCTGCGAAAGACGTGATAAAGAAACATCCCTCAGCGGCTCGAAAGGTGGTTTTTGAAGAGCCATTAACACCCTATTAAGGTCCCAGGGTTCCAGCGGACGCTTGTAGGGTGGAACTATGTGGCAAACTCCCTGCAGGAACGTGCGGACCTGCGGAAGCCTTGCCAGGCGCTTTTAAAAAAATACTGAGAGCGCCGATACTTGTCCCTTGAGAGAGCCGAGTGACAAACCCTTGTCCATTCCGGACTGAAGGAATGAAAGAAAAATGGGTAAGGCAAAAGGCCAGGGAGTAAAACCCTTATCAGAGCACCAGGACAAGAAGAGCCCGCCACGACCTGTAATAGATCTTGGCGGACGTTGGTTTCCTGGCCTGTCTCATAGTGGCAATGACATCCTGCGATAAACCCGACGACGCTAGGAGCCAGGACTCAATGGCCACACAGTCGGGTTGAGGGCCGCAGAATTCAGATGGAAAAACGGCCCTTGTGACAGCAGGTCTGTGCGGTCTGGAAGCGCCCACGGCTGATCCACCGTGAGATGCCACAGATCCGGGTACCACGACCGCCTCGGCCAATCTGGAGCGACGAGAATGGCGCGACGACAGTCGGATCTGATCTTGCGTAACACTCTGGGCAACATCGCCAGAGGAGGAAACACATAAGGGAGTCGAAACTGCGACCAATCCTGAACTAACGCGTCCGCCGCCAGAGCTCTGTGATCTTGAGACCGTGCCATGAAGGCCGGGACCTTGTTGTTGTGCCGTGACGCCATGAGATCGACGTCCGGCGTTCCCCAGCGGCGATAGATCTCTCGAAACACGTCTGGGTGAAGAGACCATTCCCCCGCATCCATGCCTTGACGACTGAGAAAGTCTGCTTCCCAGTTTTCTACGCCCGGGATGTGAACTGCGGAGATGGTGGAGGCTGTGGTCTCCGCCCACAGCAGAATCCGCCGGACTTCCTGGAAGGCTTGACGGCTGCGCGTGCCGCCCTGGTGGTTGATGTACGCGACCGCCGTGGCGTTGTCCGACTGTATGCGGATCTGCCTGCCCTCCAGCCACCGATGGAACGCCTTTAGGGCTAGATACACTGCCCTTATCTCCAGAACATTGATCTGAAGGGAAGACTCTATCGGAGTCCAGGTTCCCTGAGCCCTGTAGTGGAGAAAAACCGCTCCCCACCCTGACAGGCTCGCGTCCGTCGTGACCACAGCCCAGGATGGGGGCAGGAAGGATTTTCTCTGCGATAGAGAAGTGGGAAGAAGCCACCACTGAAGAGAGGTTTTGGCTGCAAGGGAAAGAGAGACGTTCCTGTCGAGGGACGTCGACCTCCTGTCCCATTTGCGGAGAATGTCCCATTGGAGTGGGCGCAGATGGAACTGCGCGAAGGGCACTGCCTCCATTGCTGCCACCATCTTCCCCAGGAAGTGCATGAGGCGCCTCAAGGGGTGTGACTGACCCCGAAGAAGAGATTGCACCCCTGTCTGCAGCGAAAGCTGTTTGTCCAGCGGTAGCTTGACTACCGCTGAGTGAGTATGAAACTCCATCTCGAGGTAAGTCAGTGATTGGGTCGGAGTCAATTTTGACTTTGGGAAGTTGATGATCCACCCGAACCGCTGGAGAGTCTCCAGAGCGACGGTCAGGCTGTGTTGACACGCCACCCGGGAGGGTGCCCTGACTAGGAGATCGTCTAAGTAAGGGATCACCGAGTGGCCCTGAGAGTGTAGGACCGCCACAACGGATGCCATGACCTTGGTGAAGACCAGTGGGGCTGTCGCCAGGCCGAAAGGCAGTGCCACGAACTGAAGGTGTTCGTCCCCGATGGCGAAACGCAGGAAGCGTTGATGCTTGGGTGCGATCGGCACATGGAGATAAGCATCCTTGATGTCGATTGATGCTAGGAAGTCTCCTTGTGACATCGAAGCGATGACCGAGCGGAGAGATTCCATCCGAAACCTTCTGGTGCTCACATGCCTGTTGAGCAGTTTGAGGTCCAGAACGGGACGGAATGATCCGTCCTTCTTTGGCACCACGAACAAGTTGGAGTAGAAGCAGTGACCATGTTCCTGAGGGGGAACGGGAATCACCACTCCTTCTGACTTCAGAACGCCCACAGCCTGAAAAAGTGCGCCGGCCCGAGATGGGGGCGGAGATGTTCTGAAGAAACGAGTCGGAGGACGAGAGCTGAACTCTATCCTGTAACCGTGAGACAGAATGTCTCTCACCCATCGGACTTGGACATGTGGCCACCAGGCGTCGCAAAAGCGGGAGAGCCTGCCACCGACCGAGGATGCGGTTCGGGGAGGCCGAAAGTCATGAGGAGGCCGCCTTGGAGGCAGTGCCTCCGGCGGTTTTTTGGGGGCGTGACTTAGACCGCCACGCATAAGAGTTCCTCTGGCCCTTCTCTGGCCTGTTGGACGAGGAGGATTGGGACTTGGCTGAGGGCCGAAAGGACCGAAACCTCGGTCCTATTTTCCGTTGCTGAGGTCTCTTCGGTTTGGACTGGGGTAAGGACGAGTCCTTTCCCTTGGATTCCTTAATAATTTCATCCAATCGTTCGCCAAACAATCGGTCGCCAGAAAATGGCAAACCGGTTAAGAACTTCTTGGAAGCAGAGTCTGCCTTCCATTCGCGTAGCCACATGGCCCTGCGGACTGCCACCGAATTAGCGGATGCTACCGCTGTACGGCTAGCAGAGTCCAGGACGGCGTTCATGGCGTAGGACGAAAAAGCCGACGCCTGAGAAGTCAAAGACGCAACTTGCGGAGCAGAGGTACGTGTGACCGCATTAATCTCAGACAGA
Source organism: Anomaloglossus baeobatrachus (assembly GCF_048569485.1). Taxonomy (NCBI): domain Eukaryota; kingdom Metazoa; phylum Chordata; class Amphibia; order Anura; family Aromobatidae; genus Anomaloglossus; species Anomaloglossus baeobatrachus. Next base: position 89,783,073 of record NC_134364.1, on the reverse strand, counting down.
CAAGCTGAGATAGCTTGGAGTGCCCACAAGGCTGCAAAGGCCGGGGCAAAAGACGCGCCTGTGGCTTCATAGATGGATTTCACCAGGAGCTCTATCTGCCTGTCAGTGGCATCCTTGAGCGATGAGCCATCTGCAACTGATACTACAGATCTAGCCGCCAGTCTAGAGACTGGAGGATCCACCTTGGGACATTGAGCCCAACCCTTAACTACGTCAGAGGGGAAGGGGTAACGTGTGTCATTAAGGCGCTTAGTAAAGCGCTTGTCCGGAAATGCTCTGTGCTTCTGGACAGCATCTCTGAAGTTAGAGTGATCGAAAAACGCACTCCGTGTACGTTTGGGAAATCTAAACTGGTGTTTCTCCTGCTGCGAAGCCGACTCCTCTATAGGTGGAGTTGGGGGAGAAAGATCTAGCACCTGGTTGATGGACGCTATAAGGTCATTTACTATGGCATCCCCTTCAGGTGTATCAAGATTGAGAGCAACGTCAGGGTCAGAGCCCTGAGCTGCGACGTCCGCCTCATCCTCCAGAGAGTCCTCAAGCTGAGACCCCGAGCAGCGTGAGGAAGTCGGGGAAGATTCCCAGCGAGCCCGCTTAGCCGGTCTGGGACTGTGGTCCTTGCCGGAGTCCTCCACGTGAGACCTAGGGGCCACCCCGGGAGCACTCTGCGGCGCAGACCGAGAGGGGCCTGGAGGCGATGATCCAACAGTGCCCGGGGCCTGTGTAAGGACCGGTCTGGACTGCAAGGCTTCTAGTAGCTTGGCAGACCATTTGTCCATAGACTGAGCCATGGATTGTGAAAGCGACTCAGAGAGTTTCTCAGCAAAAACTGCAAACTCTGTCCCTGCCGCCTGGACAGGGGAAGCAGGAGGGTCTACATGAGCCGAGGGGCCCACTAGTGACCGCGGCTCCGGCTGAGCAAGTGCAACAGGGGTCGAGCATTGCTCACAGTGAGGGTAGGTGGAACCTGCAGGTAACATAGCCGGACAAGAGGTACAGGTTGCAAAAAAAAGTCCCGGTCGTCACAAAACCAGCAGCTGCTGCAGCGTCTGTGAAACAAGCGCTCCATGCACCGTCCCCATGGGGACACAGAGTACCTTTAGATGCAGGGCCCTGTCCCTGAGGATACAAAGACTCCTGTCCGGCAGATTCCCACAGGGGCTGCGGAGGGAGCCCGGTCCCAGTGAATGGATGACCGGTTAGGATCCCACTTCTCCCAGAGCCTCTAAGGGATGGTGAAGGAAAACGGCATGTGGCTCCAGCCTCTGTACCCGCAATGGGTACCTCAACCTTAACAGCACCGCCGACTTAGTGGGGTGAGAAGGGAGCATGCCGGGGGCCCTGTGGGGGCCCTCTTTTCTTCCAACCGATAAAATCAGCAGCTGCTGCTGACTAAAATGGGAGCATGAGTGGATGTGTGCCTCCTTCCACACAAAGCATAAAACTGAGGAGCCCGTGATGCACGGGAGGGTGTATAGGCAGAGGGGAGGGGTTACACTTTTTTAAAGTGTAATACTTTGTGTGGCCTCCGGAGGCAGAAGCTATACACCCAATTGTCTGGGTCTCCCAATGGAGCGACAAAGAAAATGACATTTAAATGTGTACAAAGCCAAACAAAGCAAAAACTCAAAGAAAAACAAAAATGTAATAATGGTACTTAAGAACTTGTGTCTATGAATGTGTGGAGCTGCAGATTTGACATTCTCTCTCCTTTCTACAAGACTGTTTAATGTTTGTTGGGGAGGGTTGGGGAGGGGGGTAGAGGCTGGGTAGCCTCCAATGTTTATTTGGTTGTAACTTGTAAAACTTTAATAAAAACATTTAATTAAAAAAAAAATAACCCCATTTGAGTGGCCGCACGACCCCTGGGTCCGGAGACCCTCGAGCCACTGAGAGCCCGGATCCGAGCAGCTTGGCTGTTGGCACGGGGGCGGCACATAACTGTGGCCTTACGGTGCGCTCACAAGAACCGTATGACTTGCACGAGTCTCGCATCACATCACCTGGCAGCCACACACTCTCCAGACATGAGCGTGCCACTGCATAGAAATACATGAAGCCGACCTGCTCCGGTCAGGATTGTGTGCGGCTGCCAGGTGATGCAATACGAGACTCGCGCAAGTGTGACTTCGCGGCCTTACTGTGTGCTCACAAAGCGTATGCCTCGCACGAGTATCGGATCGCGTCACCCAGCAGCCGCACACTCTCCGGACACGAGTGTGCAGCTGTGTAGAAATACACGCAGATGTACGCTCTTGTAAAGAGTGCGGCTGCCGGGTGATGCGATCCGATACTCGTGCGAGGCATACGGCTCATTTGAGCACACTGTAACGCCAAGGTCACACTTGCGCGATTCTTGCATCGCATCACTCGGCACAGCCACACACTCTTCTGACAGGAGCGGGTGGGCTCCATGTATTTTTATGCAGCTGCACGCTCCTGTCAGGAGAGTGTGTGGATGCCGGGTGATGTGATGCGAGACTCATGCAAGTGTGTGACTCCGGCCTTATTTTGATACACAGCACAGATAAAGCCCGATAGCTGGGAGCCGCACCAGTGGGTTTTATCGGTGCTGGTATCAAAATACGTGGACCCTGCACTAATTGTTTTATTTATCAATTTATTTTTATACCACCATACTGACACGCAGACATTTGCACTGTTTTCTCCGCCCACCGGCCGTTCTGGGATTAGTTGTACTCAGATGACATGCTGCCACTCAGGATGGGGCGTGTCTAACTGCAACCAATTACACACACCGGTGGGTGGGGAAAGCAGTGAATATTCAACGAGGGCTAATTGTCAGCTCCGGAAGGGAAAGCACGACCTGGAAGTAGCTTGTTGCCATGACGTATCTTCGGTGAGTACACCACGTGCACTCTTACCCCCCCTATACCTTCTAGCAACATTTTTAATCTCCAGATTCTGGTTCCCATAGACATATGGGTACCAGATTCCGGACCGGATCCGGGGTTTTTTAAAAAATTTAGCAGAGACCCGCTGGTCTTGTTTTTGGCGAGTCCGCCCAGCTTTACTCATAACTCAAGTAACTCTTGCAAATAGGTTATTCTAAAATTTCCAAAAGAAAAAGAAAAAAAAAAAAAAAAAAACGAAAAAACACCTCGGGTAGTCACTGTAAACAAGGTTTGTTTCTTCTCACTTTCACCCCTATAGGGCCCTGTGCACACACTGATTTTTGCTGCGGTTTGTGCTGCAGAAAAGGTGTGGTTTTTGATCATAACCTTTTTGCAGTCCTTCCCTAGCAAAATCTATGGGAAATCCAAAATGCTGTGCGCACACTGCACTGCGTTTTTTTTCCCCCTACAGGTTTTGCTGCAGAATTTCTGCAGCAAAAAGAAGTAGCTTGTCACTTCTTTTCCACGGCTTTGCAATAGATAATGGTTAAACACCGCAAGGACCTACCCGCGGAAAAAACGCACAAAAACCGCATGCGGATTTTGGGTACATTTTTTGCCGCGGGTGCGGAATTCTGCCAGGGGGGTGTGGATTTACACAAATTTCCAAGTGCGCACAGACCCTATAATACTTCACTTTATACTTACCCCCCGATCCCTAAACCCAGTAATGAACTATTCATATCTTTCTCCATTCTCCCCAGCCATCTCACCCTCTGCTCATATCTGTTCCTACACATTACACCCTGTGTCTCCAGACACACACGGCCATCTCATGGCCTCTCCTGCTCCAACCTACTAACACTCTCACTGCTTCTCCTCATTGCTGGTGATATTTCTCCTAATCCGGGCCCTCCTCACCACATCCCCAGTCAGTTCTAACCCCCATCCACAATCAATCACAAATTTTCACAACCCTTCTAACCTTATACCCAGTCACCCATCTCCCGCTTCCCCAGTCCCTCTAACAGGAGCCCTATGGAACGTCCGCTCTGTCTGCAATAAACTTTTAGGATCTTTTCATCACTAATAAACTTTCCTTCCTCGGCATCACAGAAACCTGGCTCACCCCCTCTGACACAGCCTCTCCTGCTGCACTTTCACTTTCTTATGGTGATTTCCATCTCTCTCACACCTCTCGCCCCAGTAACAAGCTAGGTGGAGGAGTTGGCTTTCTCCTGTAAGAAAAATACTCCTTCACCCCAATTCCACTACCACCCTCTGTAACTCTTCCCTCTTTTGAAGTGAACTCCATCCGCATCTATTCCCCCTCCAACTGGCTGTCATTTACCACCCCCCGGGTCAGTCAGCACCTTTGTCGACCACTTCACCACCTGGATACTTTATTTCCATTCCACTGACATCCCCACCATCATCATCCGAATCACCAATGACACCTCCCACTCATCTGTCTCTAAACTTCTAACATCAATGCTGCAAAGGAGAAAAGGGGTTAATGCCATGCTGCTACCGAAAAAATAGACTGTTGATTAAATCAATTCTTTATTTTACAGATCTACGCGTTTCAGCAGTCAGCCTCCTTCATCAGGACAAATGAAAAATCAACAATGTATGGACATGCATCTCAGAACATCTATATACACACACACACACACACACACAAGTTAAATACAAGAACCGCCCACAAAAGGGGAAAAAAAAAAAAAAGAGCCAGTGACAAATACAGTATATAGAAAAACCACCAGTAATACATGTACATGCAGAAATATACATTAGTATACATATTTTTCTATATATCAGTCACTGGCTCTTTTTTTCTTTTGTGGGCAGTTCTTGTATTTGACACGTGTATATAAAGATGTTCTGAGATGTATGTCTAAACATTGTTGATTTTTCGTTCGTCTTGATGAAGGAGGCTCTGACCTCTTAAACGCATAGACCTGTAAAATAAAGAATTGATTAAATCCACAGTCTATTACTTCGGCAGCAGTTGCTCACTCTTCCCAGTCCCATGTGCTCGCTGCCTTGGGGTGACCCTTGACTCTGCTCTCTCCTTAAAGCCACACATCCAAGCCCCCGTCACCTCCTGCCGCCTCAAACTCAAAAATGAAGGGAATTTTGTTTACTTACCGTAAATTCCTTTTATTCTAGCTCCAATTGGGAGACCCAGACAATTGGGTGTATAGCTTCTGCCTCCGGAGGCCACACAAAGTATTACACTTAAAAGTGTAAAGCCCCTCCCCTTCTGCCTATACACCCCCCCGTGCATCACGGGCTCCTCAGTTTTGGTGCAAAAGCAGGAAGGAGGAAACTTATAAATTGGTCTAAAGTAAATTCAATCCGAAGGAAGTTCGGAAAACTAAAAACCATTCAACATGAACAACATGTGTACACAAAGAACAACAGCCCGAAGGGAACAGGGGCGGGTGCTGGGTCTCCCAATTGGAGCTAGAAGAAAAGGAATTTACGGTAAGTAAACAAAATTCCCTTCTTTGTCGCTCCATTGGGAGACCCAGACAATTGGGACGTCCAAAAGCAGTCCCTGGGTGGGTAAAATAATACCTCGTAATAGAGCCGTAAAACGACCCCTTCCTACAGGTGGGCAACCGCCGCCTGAAGGACTCGCCTACCTAGGCTGGCATCTGCCGAAGCATAGGTATGCACCTGATAGTGTTTCGTGAAAGTGTGCAGGCTCGACCAGGTAGCCGCCTGACACACCTGCTGAGCCGTAGCCTGGTGCCGCAAAGCCCAGGACGCACCCACGGCTCTGGTAGAATGGGCCTTCAGCCCGGAGGGAACCGGAAGCCCAGAAGAACGGTAGGCTTCGAGAATTGGTTCCTTGATCCACCGAGCCAGGGTTGATTTGGAAGCCTGTGACCCTTTACGCTGGCCAGCGACAAGGACAAAGAGTGCATCCGAGCGGCGCAGGGGCGCCGTACGAGAAATGTAGAGTCTGAGTGCTCTCACCAGATCTAACAAGTGCAAATCCTTTTCACATTGGTGAACTGGATGAGGACAAAAAGAGGGTAAGGAGATATCCTGATTGAGATGAAAGGGGGATACCACCTTAGGGAGAAATTCCGGAACCGGACGCAGAACCACCTTGTCCTGGTGAAACACCAGGAAAGGGGCTTTGCATGACAGCGCTGCTAGCTCAGACACTCTCCGAAGTGATGTGACTGCTACTAGGAAGACCACTTTCTGCGAAAGGCGTGAAAGAGAAATATCCTTCATTGGCTCGAAAGGTGGTTTCTGAAGAGCCATCAGCACCCTGTTCAGATCCCAGGGTTCTAACGGACGCTTGTAAGGAGGGACTATGTGACAAACCCCCTGCAGGAACGTGCGTACCTGTGGAAGTCTGGCTAGGCGCTTCTGAAAAAACACAGAGAGCGCTGAGACTTGTCCCTTAAGGGAGCCGAGCGACAAACCCTTTTCCAATCCAGATTGAAGGAAGGAAAGGAAAGTGGGCAAGGCAAATGGCCAGGGAGTAAAACCCTGATCAGAGCACCAGGATAAGAATATCCTCCACGTCCTGTGGTAGATCTTGGCGGACGTTGGTTTCCTAGCCTGTCTCATAGTGGCAATGACCTCTTGAGATAACCCTGAAGACGCTAGGATCCAGGACTCAATGGCCACACAGTCAGGTTGAGGGCCGCAGAATTCAGATGGAAAAACGGCCCTTGAGACAGCAAGTCTGGTCGGTCTGGTAGTGCCCACGGTTGGCCCACCGTGAGATGCCACAGATCCGGGTACCACGACCTCCTCGGCCAGTCTGGAGCGACGAGGATGGCGCGGCGGCAGTCGGACCTGATCTTGCGTAACACTCTGGGCAACAGTGCCAGAGGAGGAAACACATAAGGCAGTTGAAACTGCGACCAATCCTGAACTAATGCGTCTGCCGCCAGAGCTCTGTGATCTTGAGACCGTGCCATGAATGCCGGGACCTTGTTGTTGTGCCGGGACGCCATTAGGTCGACGTCCGGCATCCCCCAGCGGCAACAGATCTCTTGAAACACGTCCGGGTGAAGGGACCATTCCCCTGCGTCCATGCCCTGGCGACTGAGAAAGTCTGCTTCCCAGTTTTCTACGCCCGGGATCAGAACTGCGGATATGGTGGAGGCTGTGGCTTCCACCCACAGCAGAATCCGCCGGACTTCCTGGAAGGCTTGCCGACTGCGTGTTCCGCCTTGGTGGTTAATGTATGCCACCGCGGTGGAGTTGTCCGACTGAATTCGGATCTGCTTGCCTTCCAGCCACGGCTGGAACGCCTTTAGGGCAAGATACACTGCCCTTATCTCCAGAACATTGATCTGAAGGGAGGACTCTGGCTGAGTCCAGGTACCCTGAGCCCTGTGGTGGAGAAAGACCGCTCCCCACCCTGACAGACTCGCGTCCGTCGTGACCACCGCCCAGGATGGGGGTAGGAAGGATTTCCCCTTCGACAATGAAGTGGGAAGAAGCCACCACCGAAGGGAGGCTTTGGCTGCCTGAGAAAGGGAGATGTTCCTGTCGAGGGACGTCGACTTCCTGTCCCATTTGCGGAGAATGTCCCATTGAAGTGGACGCAGATGAAACTGCGCAAAAGGAACTGCCTCCATTGCTGCTAACATCTTCCCTAGGAAGTGCATGAGGCGCCTCAAGGGGTGTGACTGGCCTTGAAGGAGAGATTGCACCCCTGTCTGTAGTGAACGCTGTTTGTCCAGCGGAAGCTTCACTATCGCTGAGAGAGTATGAAACTCCATGCCGAGATATGTCAGTGATTGGGCCGGTGTCAGATTTGACTTTGGGAAATTGATGATCCACCCGAATCTCTGGAGAGTCTCCAGAGCAATGTTCAGGCTGTGTTGGCATGCCACTCGAGAGGGTGCCGTGACAAGCAGATCGTCTAAGTAAGGGATCACCGAGTGTCCCTGAGAGTGTAGGACTGCTACTACTGTTGCCATGACCTTGGTGAAGACCCGTGGGGCTGTCGCCAGGCCGAAAGGCAGTGCCACGAACTGAAGGTGTTCGTCCCCTATGGCGAAACGCAGGAAGCGCTGATGCTCTGGTGCAATCGGTACGTGGAGATAATCTTCTTTGATGTCGATTGATGCTAGGAAATCTCCTTGGGACATTGAGGCGATGACGGAGCGGAGCGATTCCATCCGGAACCGCCTGGTCTTTACGTGTTTGTTGAGCAGTTTTAGGTCCAGAACAGGACGGAAAGATCCGTCCTTTTTTGGCACCACAAACAAGTTGGAGTAAAAACCGTGACCCTGTTGCTGAAGAGGAACAGGGATCACCACTCCTTCTGCCTTCAGAGTGCACACAGCCTGAAGAAGAGCATCGGCTCGCTCGGGGGGCGGAGATGTTCTGAAGAATCGAGTCAGAGGACGAGAGCTGAACTCTATCCTGTAACCGTGAGACAGAATGTCTCTCACCCAACGGTCTTGTACCTGTGGCAGCCAGGCGTCGCAAAAGCGGGAGAGCCTGCCACCGACCGAGGATGCGGTGTGAAGAGGCCGAAAGTCATGAGGAGGCCGCTTTGGGAGCGGTTCCTCCGGCGGTCTTTTTAGGACGTGACTTAGACCGCCATGAATCGGAGTCCCTCTGACCCTTCTGTGGCCTGTTGGACGAGGAGAATTGAGACCTGCCCGCGGGCCGAAAGGACCGAAACCTCGATTGTACCTTCCGCTGTTGAGGTCTGTTTGGTTTGGACTGGGGTAAGGATGAGTCCTTTCCCTTGGATTGTTTAATGATTTCATCCAATCGCTCACCAAACAGGCGGTCGCCAGAAAATGGCAAACCGGTTAAGAACTTTTTGGAAGCAGAGTCTGCCTTCCATTCACGTAGCCACATGGCCCTGCGGACTGCCACCGAATTGGCGGAAGCTACCGCCGTACGGCTCGCAGAGTCCAGGACAGCATTAATGGCGTAGGACGCAAACGCCGACGCCTGAGAGGTTAAGGACACCACCTGCGGAGCAGAGGCACGTGTGACTGCATTAATCTGCAAGTGACAAGCTGAGATAGTGCCCATACGGCTGCGAATGCCGGAGCAAAGGACGCGCCGATAGCTTCATAGATGGATTTCAACCAGAGCTCCATCTGTCTGTCAGTGGCATCTTTGAGTGAAGCCCCATCTTCCACTGCAACTATGGATCTAGCCGCCAGTCTGGAGACTGGAGGATCCACCTTGGGACACTGAGCCCAACCCTTGACAACGTCAGGGGGGGAAGGGATAACGTGTGTCCTTAAGGCGCTTAGAAAAGCGCTTATCTGGACAAGCTCGGTGTTTCTGGACTGCCTCTCTGAAGTCGGAGTGATCCAGAAATGTACTCATTGTACGCTTGGGAAACCTAAAACGGAATTTCTCCTGCTGAGAAGCTGACTCCTCAATTGGAGGAGCTGGGGGAGAAAGATCCAACACCTGATTGATGGACGCTATAAGGTCATTCACTATGGCGTCTCCATCAGGTGTATCTAGGTTGAGAGCGGCCTCAGGATCAGAATCCTGATCTGCCACCTCCGCTTCATCCTCTAGAAAGTCCTCCTGCTGAGACCCTGAGCAGTGTGATGAAGTCGAGGGAAGCTCCCAGCGAGCCCGCTTAGGCGGTCTGGGACTGCGGTCCGTGTCAGAGACCTCACCTTGGGACCTATGAGTCACCCCAGGAGCACTTTGCTGCTCCAACCGAGGGGGGCCTGGGGTCAATGATTCAACAGTGCCCGGGGCCTGTGTTACCGGCCTGGACTGCAAGGCTTCTAGTATCTTAGCAGACCATTTATCCATACTCTCAGAAAGTTTGTCAGCGAATACTGCAAACTCCGTCCCTGTCACCTGGACAGTGGTAGCAGGTGGTTCCACTTGGGCCACCAGTGGCAGAGGCTCCGGCTGAGTAAGTGCCACAGGGGCCGAGCATTGCACACAGTGAGGGTAGGTGGATCCTGCCGGTAGTATAGCCGCACATGAGGTACAGGTTGCAAAGTAAGCCTGTGCTTTGGCACCCTTGCTTTTTGCGGACGATATGCTGTTGTCTCCTCTGAGTACAATCCGGGAGGGTATATAGCCAAAAATCAACAGTGCGACCGTACAGAGTAAATGTATAGCATATAAGCATATATATATATATATATATATATATATATATATATACACACTTCGGCACCCAGGGGGGCCAGCACCTAGAAACAGGTGCGGCTTACCGACCGCCCAAAGCGGTTGTGTGACCACCAGATTCCCTGCCTGGGCCTCCCAGAGCCGTGTTGTCTCTCCTCTCCAGCTTCAGAAGTGCTGACAGGAATGGCTGCCGGCGTTCTGTGAGGAGGAGGGGGCCGTGAGCGTGCCCTAGAAAGTGCGGGAATCTGGTGCCCCACGGTGCTCAGTGAGGGGGGAGGAGGATACAAAGTATGCTCCAGCCCTCAGCGCTGACGTCCAGTGCAGCGTCCCGCCCTTCCCCTGACTGGCAGGCCCGGGGGCGGGAATATGCGGTACTAGGCCGCAAAAGCCGGGGACTAAAGTTATAAGCGCGGCCGGCAAATAAGCGCGGTCAGCGCGGTAGTCCCGGCGCACTAACACACCCAGCAGTGCTGCAGCGTGTATGACACAAGCGCTCCATGCGCCGTCCCCAAGGGGACACAGAGTACCTCACAGTAGCAGGGCCTTGTCCCTGACGATACCCGGCTCCTGTCCAGCAGATTCCCCAGGGGCTGCGGAGGGAGCACGGTCCCAGTGCCTGGAGACCGATTAGGATCCCACTTCACCCAGAGCCCTTAAGGGATGGGGAAGGAAAACAGCATGTGGCTCCTGCCTATGTACCCGCAATGGGTACCTCAACCTTAACAGCACCGCCGACCAGAGTGGGGTGAGAAGGGAGCATGCTGGGGGCCCTGTTATGGGCCCTCTTTTCTTCCATCCGATATAGTCAGCAGCTGCTGCTGACTAAATTGTGGAGCTATGCGTGCATGTGTGCCTCCTTCGCACAAAGCATAAAAAACTGAGGAGCCCGTGATGCACGGGGGGGTGTATAGGCAGAAGGGGAGGGGCTTTACACTTTTAAGTGTAATACTTTGTGTGGCCTCCGGAGGCAGAAGCTATACACCCAATTGTCTGGGTCTCCCAATGGAGCGACAAAACTTTCCTGGATTCGAACATTCCTTTCCCAAGAAGCTGCAAACACACTAGTGCATGCCCTCATCATCTCCCACCTGGACTACTGCAACCCCCTGCTCTGTGGCCTTGCATCCCTACAAATCTATTCTAAACTATGCTGCCTGACAGATCCACCTGTCCCCCGCTACTCCCTGACCTCTCCTCTCTGCCAATCCATTCACTGGCTTCCCATTATCCAACAACTCCAGTGCAAAACCCTAACCAGGCCATACAAAGCCATCCACAACCTGTCTCCTCCCTACATGTGTAACCTAGTCTCCCGGTACTTACCTGCACGTAACCTTCGATCCTCACAAGACCTCCTTCTCTACTCCCCTCTCATCTCCTCTTCCCACCATCGCATCCAATATTTCTCCCGTGCCTCCCCCATACTCTGTAACTCTGCTACAACATAGACTCTCACCTACCTTGAAAAGCTTCAAAAGGAACCTGAAGATCCACCTCTTCCGACAAGTCTACAACCTGCAATAACCCTCAGTCTGATATAAGGCCGCACAACCATATCCACCCTCATCTACTGTATCCTCACCTATCCCCTGTAGACTGAGCCCGTGCGAGCAGGGACCTCTATCCTCCTGTACCTCTGTTTGTGCCTTGTATGGTTTATGATTCTTGAAAGACTCTTGGCTGCTACAGAAAGCGTTTACAAGCTGTGATACTTGCCAAAAGTGGTGATACTAGGTACTAACCGTGCAGGGTGCCCAAACATTTGCATCAGCCCATTTTCCTTTTTTTGTAAATTTTAAAATGTAAAATATTAAAACAATTTTTTTTACCAAAAATACAAAAGAAAAATGTGTCATTATAACTTTATGCCTTTTCCATATAATTTCATCTTCAACTTGCTTAACAGTCACAATAACAGTAGTTTTGACTAGTGGTGCCCAAAATTTTGCATGGCACTCTGTATACCACAATTGGGGACATACTTTTCAGAATGGAGGACATATGTAGCAGAAAAAGAGACATATATACAAGAATGTGGCCCAGGCAGGGGCACATGTATACAAGGATAGGACCCATGATGGGGGACATATATATTAGCATGGGGACATGTATACCAGGATAGTACGCAGTGCCTTGCAAAATATAATATATATATATATATATATATATATGACACACATACAAACACATATATATACTCACTAGAGTCTGAGCCCGATATAGGCGTGGAGGCCTCTGCCAGCGCTGCTAGTGTGGCCAGGACAGAGTTAGGGTTGGTAATTTCTATGGTGCCTCCATTGCTATTGACTGAGGGGAAAAAAACAAAACAAAAGCGTGAATGCATGAGGGCTGCAGACCAAATAAGAGCCGCCACCTGCAGTTGAACACAAGACAGCACCGATTACGCTATACCTGTAGATGTGGTCAGGCTCGATGTAGACACCAGGCTGGACAAATCTCTGGGAGTCAGGATTATCTGCGGGGAGGAGACTGTGATGGCGTTTGTCCTGGCCGGCTGGATGTGGAAGTGTCCCTGCCCTTGCATAGTTTCCTGTGGTGGAAGAGGGGAGATCATGTAATACACTTCGTCACTAAGGGGTTAAACACGTTTACTGGCACCAGTGGAGAGCCGTACGCCTCACCTGTAAGGTAATCAGCAGCTCGGGGTAATTTCGATCGAGGGCGATATCGAAGGGCGTTTTTCCGAATTTGCTCTGGAGGTTGACATCGGCCCCGTTGTTTATGAGCAGCTCCACCACGTCCTGGTGATTGTGCTCAGTCGCCCAGTGCAGCGCCGTCATCTCCAGCATATCCTTGGCGTTGATGTTTGCACCGTTCTAAAAAAAAAAAAAAAAAAAAAAAATAGTAGAAGACAACAGAATTAATCATTTGATAACCATTCAGGATGAGGTGGTGCGGACCTGACTCCACACCTTGATCAGCAGATCCACGATTAGAGTGTGGCCCTCGGCAGCCGCCATGTGCAGGGGAGTCCGGTCCACCTTGGTCCTGGCATCTCGGCTGATTCCCGCCTGCAGGAGAACCTTCACCGTGGAGAAGTGTCCACACTGAGCAGCAAGATGGAGAGGAGACGTCCCGAGCTGGAAGACAAATTACGTCACCGGTTGAGCACACAGGACGTTGTGACCAAAGACGGGTGTGCAGGATTGGATCGCCGATGGGTTGCCATCACAGGCAGGGACCTACGGAAAGTCCATCTTGGACCTCTCCTGTGGAAGGGCTACATATGAGAACAATAATATCTACATATAGGGGGTTATCGAGCACAAGCGACTAAAATGTCTTATGTGGCCCAAAAAAGCTACCAAACACACCACAAAATAAAAAAAAAAAAAAAATCAGCGCTATAAAAAGGAAAAAAAATAAAATTACAGTTCACAAAAAAAAGGTGGAAAATAAGTGCATATCACATTACCAAGAAAGTGATTGAGATTAAATAAAAATTTGTTTTTTCTTGCATTAAAAAAAATAAATAAAAACATCTATTTTAGGCAGCAAAAAAACTGCAAACACACCATGTGTGAACATACCCTTAAAATAGTGTATGTTTGACTTGGTGTATAACGGCTACAGGGAAAAAATGAACCTATATCTTCCCTGCAGCCGCTTCTCGTCTTTATTTACTCACCCTCCCAGGGTCCAGCACAGTCTCAGCCGCTGGTCCTGGTGCCGTTACTGTTTGCAGCGCTAATGTCATGCCACCGCTGCCGCCAATCAGCGAGCTTAGGACCTCCAATGATTGGCTGCAGCGATTTCAATGTACAGAAAAAAAAATGGGAAGGGGCTGTCAGGACTTCTAGCCCCCCCCCATTGATACCCGGCTGGAGGACGTACCCAGTCTGTAGTGAACGGCGCCCCGTTCTGCATCAGCTGTCGGACCTCGTCATCTTCTCCCCCGCGAGCCGCCTCCAGTAGCCGCTTTCCCAGGTCCAGCGCCATCTGCAAGAGAAAGACACAATCTTCAGGAACTGCCAGACGAGCGATTGTCTGAGGGAAGACAAGATGAGAGACAGGGTCCGGAGGCCTAATATGAGATGAGGTGGATTATAATCCTCGAGATATGATATTTGGCGCACGTTTCCGACGGCAACCAACATGGCCGCCTCAGAGCCCTCCCGCACGGCAACAGAGCCATCTGACTGAAAATGAGAGGACATAAGCACTCAAAGACCAGCAGACACCCCCCACATACGTGTAATATTTGTTACATCCCTCCCCAAGGAAGATGGACGACAATTTAAGCCGTAAACACATTTCTGCAGATTGGTGCAATTCTATTGTATCAATTTGCTTATGTCTGAAGAGAAAATTATCAAAAGGTGAGAAAATAATATATGTGAGGTTATCAATCATGGTCCCTATAGATTCCCACCCCCTTAATCGTGCACACACAGCGACCACATGGAGATCGATGGACTATATCGCCCGATTTCGAGGAGCACTCACCGTCGCGGCCGGTCCGCGCTTACAGCCAGCTTGTCAAGGCTATTTCCGCCTCCGTCCGCCCTCTTCGGTGATAATCCGTGACGTTATTGATAATATTTCATCTATTTCAAAAGTTTGGGTGCCAACAAAATGGCGGCGACACCAGCGGAGGAGCACGGGGAGGAAGTGAGGTGCACCGCGTCACGTTACCGCGGATGAATCCGCCGGCAACACTAATCAGTGACGCCCCTAAGTCCCAAACTGCGGCTGCGCAGAGGGCGGGAAATCACTTACCTCAGCAGTCGGTCATGTTTTTTTTTTTACAGCCGAAATGGTCAAAATATAAGGAACAACACTGTAAAAATAATTAGAACAAGAAAATATGAGGCATTTTATTATATTAAGTGATGCATGCCTCAAGATATATAATGATTGAGCAGCTGTACCAGATGTGGACGCTTCTCTGAGGAGAAAATCGGCTCAAAATGATATTATGAAGCAAATTAGGTCGAAAGTCAGTCAGGGACAGAAATATGGTGCCACAACATGGTGTGAATATTACTTCTTACAGCCCAAACGGTCAAAATATGAGGAAAAACACATTTGCACAAGACAATATGAGGCATTTCAATGCATGCCTCAAAAAAGAAAATGAGTGAGCAGTTGTACCAGAGGTGGACACTTCTATGAGGAGCAAATTGGCCCAAAATTATAATATGAAGTAAATTAGGTCGAAAGCCAGTCAGTGGCAGAAAAATCGTGCGAAAGTATGATGCGGATAATACTCTGTGGCGTTATTTTTGCCCACCAACGCTATGGCGGAGTCTAAATAGTCACAACGCAGCAGATTTCTGCATAAATTTATAGATTTCAGCACCAAAATGAGCCGTCTCCTTCAATAGAAATATACCGGTGTAATTTCTGGTATGTTTTTATGTGTACTCTTTTCACTTGGCAAGCACCATGGAATAAATGGCGCTATGATAATAAATAATATATCAATGATTTCCTCTCAGTCTATAAAAATCCTTTAATTTGGTTTCTTCAAGACTACATACAGTAAAAAAAAAAAAAAAAATGCCAAATAAGTAGCGTTTTCATTATACTGACACACAAGTGAATAGAAAGTGATCAAAAAGTCACAAGCCCTGAGACAGCTCTGTTCGTAAAAAATTAGTCACAGCTCTCAGAACTCGGCAACAAAAAAATATATTTCTTTAGGAAAAAAGCTATTTAACACCTTCACAACCAAGGATGTACCGCTATGTCCTTGACCATGTCTGTCACGTTACCGCAGACGCGCGCGGTGAGCCCACTGTACCCCCCACATGTCTGTTGATCTGATCAGTGTGAGGCTAATAGGCACCGGTGAATCGGTGATCACATGCGCTCCGACAGGGATTGTGCCTTTCCCCGCCTCCATCGGCGGCCCTGTGACGTACTCATGGAGCGCCAATGTGTTGTCATGACAGCGCGGGGATAGATGATGACAACTGTCGCTGTCATAACATACTTCCTGAGAATGCCAGCAGAGCGCCGCCACTCACAGGAACACAGCATTTCTGCTGTACAGGGGGATGCTAATGATGATGCTAAAGCACCGCTCTGATCAGGAGAAGCAATCGCACACTGCAGTCATAAAGTTCCCTAGGGGGATTAGTAAAATCATTACAAAAAAAAAAAGTTAAAAGAAAAAAAAAAAATCAAATTTTAAAAAATAAAAAACCTAAACATTCAAATCACCCCCATTTAAAATAATAATAAAAAATACACATATTTGATATCGCCACGTTCAAAAATACACAATCTATCAAAATATAAAATAAATTAATCTGATTGGTACACGGCGTAGTGAGAAAAAAAATTCCAAACACCAAAATTGCGTGTTTTTTTGTTGCCGCAAGATTGCATTAAAATGCAATAACAGGCGAGCATATCATAGCATCTACACAAAAGTAGTATAATTGAAAATGTTAGATCAAGACATATAAAATAAGTCGTCACTGAGCCCCAGATCCCGAAAAATGAGAACTCTTTGAGTCTTGGAAAATGGCGACAAAAGCGCAATTTTTTTTTTACAAACATCTGATTTTTTTTTACCACTTAGATAAAAGTAAAACTATACATGTTTAGTATCTATGAACTCATACCAACCTGAGGAATCATTATGGCAGGTCAGTTTTACCCTATAGTGAACATGGTAATTTTTTAAAAAAAGCAAAACGTGAAATTGCACTTCTTTTGCAATTTCACCGCACTTGGAATTTATTTCTCATTTTCAAGTACAATGCGAGGCAGAATGAATGGTGTTATTCAAAAGTACAACTTGCCTCGCAAAAAAACAAGCCCTCATATGGCTACATTGATGGAAAAATAACAAAGTTATAGCTCTAGGAAGAAAGGGAGGAAAAAACGGAAAATTGCCAAAGGGTGAATGGGTTAAGTGTAAAAGTATCAAAACAAATTTTTTTAAAAAATCTGTTACTGCTGTAATCGTACTTACGCGAAAATTAAAGCCATCCTATCCTAGCATAAAATAATAAAAACAATTCATGAACTGCTGTTTATTTGTTTATTTTGCATCCCAAGATTCGGAATATGGCTCAGTGAACATTTATCCTGTGCTCTCTGCTGAGTGTTTACCTCGGAGTTTCCATATACAGTAAATCCCCTTAGAATACACGATTCAGACAAAATCCAGACAGAACCACTCACTATAATGAGACAGATAGATTTACTTAGGACACTGTCTGCTCCATGTTCTGACGGTATACCATTATTTTAGGTGTCTTTTTAGCACACAAACGTCAAGTTGTCCCACAAAAAAAAGTCCCCACTCAGGTCTATCATTTGAATTGGACATACTGGTAAAACAAAGACTTTGAAAAAGCAAGATGGCTCCCACTCCCTCGAATAAAATGCAGTGAAATCTGCTTGTCCAAATTCAAATGCCCCACTTCCCTTCTGAGCCTCACAGTGCCTGACCTGCAGTAAGCGGCGAAATATAGCGAGGAGAACAATTTGGGCACAGTGTATGGGCACTAAGATGACATATTTGCAGTTCTCCAGAAAAAAAAAAACATTAATTGAATGTTCCAGAGTAAAAACACCTGTGGGGCCAAAATAGTCACTGCAGCCATTGATGAATACATTAGGAGGTCTAATTTCTACAATGGGGTCATTTTTGAGGAGGAGGGGGTCAACTCTCCGCTTACTTTACACGCCCGCCCCCATGGCCATAACAGTTTGCTCAGGCCATGGATCCCACTGACTTCAATACTCCGCCCCTGTCCAAACTTTACTGTGAAATGTCTCACCTATGGGAGCAGCAAGGTCAAATCCTGACTCATCTACAGGTAATGTCTACCTGAATGCCCCGCACCAACCGTATCCAGGCCTCATCTGTGTGCTCCAACACGATTCGATGGCAACGCAAAGCAATGCCAAGGGTTCAGTTTCTACAGTTTTGGCCAAAGTGGCATTTCTAATGTCCCACCTTGGTGGGAAGGCTATTGCCTGAGTCAGCCCTTTATGAGAGAGGGGAGACCAAGTCACCTCAGACATCCAGGTCTTCCTGGGGCCCTTCTGCAAGATCTTCGATGAAATGGGTCGTGTCGTCTCTTCAGCAGCATACTCTCTTCTTTGGCTGTGTCAGGGTATTCAGACAGTGGGTAAATATGGAGTTCATTTCCGCACCCTTTACTCTGAGCTAGAATGGAATAATGAGGCGCAGGTATCCGCCTTTGGGGAATGTACCGCCCCGGGGCTCGGCCGGCTGCCGAGCCGCTCGGGTCCGTACCCGTCGGAGGGTGGCTCGAGCTCCTCCCGGACCCGGGGGTCACGTTGCTCTGAAAGGGAGTTGGCACTACAGGTAGGGATTTCGGTGGGGAAGGTTCCCAGCCAAGGCCGTGGAGTTTAAAGGTATAAGTTCGTGACGCCACCCACAGGTCGTGGTGAATGTGGACACCACCGCTGCTGTTAACTAGGCTCCCGGGGACGGTGTTATGCAGCCTGGTGTTGACCCTTCCGTGGGCAGGGGGTGATGATCCCGGGGACCGGTGGTTGTAAGATGCGGGCAAGATGGTGTGGTGCGGTGCGCGGCCCGAGGGCACTGTTGTACTCACTATAACAGATACACCGGAGTCTCTGGTAAACCAAAAAGGATGGTGGTCGGTGCCTGCAGCCGGCTGCGCTTTGCCCCTTTCTCAGGTTGGTGGTTGCCGCCTTTCTCCTGCACCTTTTTGTAGAACTTGACTGCCTATGCTTCAGTAACAGTAGTCCGCTCCCCGGCTTGATGTGTGTCGGGGAACCCGTTTGCCCGCAGGCGCTGGCCCGTGGGATCTTTCTGTGTGTGCGGTGGCTTTCTATCCCCTCGGTGGGCTGTTGCCATCTTTCGGGTCTTGTCACAGGAAAGGACCTAAGGTCCAGACCTCAATCAGTGAATTCGACGTGGTCCTGTGGCTTCTGGACCTCGTTCTGGGTCTGAGTACCCCTCCTGGTGCTCCGGTTTCCAGTTGTCTCCCCGGTTCGGATCCGGCGGGCCACTACCCTATCCCGGTCCCTTACGGTTCCACCAGCCGTCTTCCCGGCTCCTGCAGGCGGCAACCACTGTCTGCCTCCTTGCCAGAGGCGACTGGGCTCCAACCCAGACACCTGGTGTTAGACTGTGGCAGACCTGGGCACAGGTCTGCACTTGAACTCCACTCCACTTCACTGTACTGACTGAACTAACTGTTTCTCCTGCCTCAGGGCCTGTGAACTCCTCGGTGGGCATGGCCAACTGCCTGGCTCCGCCCCCTGGTGTGTACATCAAACCCTGAGGAAGGTGACAAGGGTTTTGTAGGTTGGCTGCTGTCACCTTATTAGGGACTGGTGTTTGTGCAGGGGATCTACCTGTGACTACCTGGCTAGTCCAGGGCGTCACAGGAACATCTGTCTCGGAGGATCAAGGATGATCATGATATCCCCAGTATTCCAAATCTAATTTACTTAGAAACCTGGGTCGATCTCAGGTTCCAGGAACGGTTCAGAGAAAAGGAAACGAATGCTGACTCCGGTGTCCCTGCACTGTCCTGTACCCCTCCCTTGGCGGGGACGCTGGCACACTTATCCTCCTGGCCGTCAGCGGTGTCTGCTCCGCCCCTTGCCCATTCCGCAGACTCCTGGGGCCTACTCACGCTGCACAGGTCTCCTGGGAACACTCTTAGGGCTTGTGCATGCACCTTTTCTTGATGTGCCAGCATGTCGTAACCCGAAAGTGTCTCTCAGCTTATGGTTGAGAGGCACCAAGTAGTTAAGGCACGTTTTGGGGTTTGTTTGGAGACTGAAAAACTAATTTTTTTTTTTTTTATATTTATGTCATAGGTTAAGCCATTTTTAATTTTCATAAATCAGACATTCGTAGAAGCAATCTGCGTTATAAATGAGCATTTTAAGTCTTTTTGATGATGATGTCCAATGTACGATGGATCTGTCTCTTTTCCTTCAGCAGCTGCTGAATTTATAGTGCCAGTCGACCAAGCAGACTTCACTATAGACATATGGGAGTTGTCAAGCCAAAATCTCGAAAAAATGACTTTTACAATTTTCTTTAACTAGCCATAGTAAAATACCACAGAAAAACTGAGCTACTGGTGCATGCCCCCTGCTACCAACCAAGACAGACTATAGTTACGTCTGACTGTCAATGCTCTCGTACGAGCAGGGCGTGGCAGCGAGATTACAGATGCCACTCCACCTATTGGATTTGAGAACGTTTTGGCATCTCTAGAAGACCCACGTGTGGTTTTATTTCTGTTTGAACTTGTATAGTAGGATTTTCTGCTTTCAAGTCAGGATTTAGCTTTTGTTTATATTTCTTAGGTCACGGAAAGGCATGACATATTTTATCTGCTGGCACAGGAATGTATGACATACTCAAGATCAGTAAAATTTTAGAAATATTTAGGTCTAATTTTTTTTTTTAAATCACCTATTAATGTAAATCCTTTGAGTCATCGTCTCATCAGTTGTTTTGTCGCACTGAGAACAAGTTGCAGTTGCAGGCAAGTTGTACATATGTTATGTGTCCCCAGCAGCAGCCAAAAATATTTGTGTGACTTAGCAGAAATTAAAAAACACACCCAAACTGTAGATATGTTGCTTGTGGCAATTGCAATTTGATTCCTCTGTCCCACAATGTAACCATTTTTTTTGCGTCATTCGCATAGCTGTTGAGATTTTTTTGGGCAATGAGTTGATGTAGTGTTTCATGTGACATCGTAATCTTCATTTTGTTACATAGTTACATAGTTACTAAGGTTGAAAAAAGACCTAGGTCCATCTAGTTCAACCTTCCTCCACCAGTTCTACATTTGGTCACAAAGTCATTTATAACCAACAATGTTGTGTGTACTGAGGAAATCATCCAGCCCTTTTTTGAAAGCTGTTATAGTATCTGCCATTACTACCTCTTGTGGTCGGCATTCCACAGTCTGACTGCTCTAACTGTAAAGAACTCTTTCCTATTTAGCTGGCGGAATCACTTTTCTTCCACTCGCAGTGAATGCCCCCTGGTCCTTAGTATTGTCTTTATAAGAAATAAGTCATGTGCCAGTCCTTTATATTGACCACACATGTATTTATACATATAAATGAGATCTCCTCTGAGACGTCTTTTTTCTAAGCTAAACATATCTAACTTTTTCAACCTGTCATCATATGGGAGGTCTTCCATTCCTTGTCTATATATATAATTGCCTTATTCTATCTGTCTGTCTGTCTGTCTGTCTGTCTTGCTCCAAAATTGTGTCCTTACGGTGACACAAAGCTGATTGGCCGCTGGGCTCGCCATGGCGCCGCCCCCCGCACGGATTGGCCGCGCGCCCAGGCTGCGCCCCCACACGGATTGGCCGGCCGCTCGCCCAGGCTCCGCCCCCCCCAACAGATTGGCCTCTCGCCCCGGCACCCTGCAGGCATTGGCAACTCGGCCACGCCCTGCCCCCCTCACGCAATGCACGCTAGCTCTGGCCCCGCCCCCCCACGCATTCCCCGAACCGACACGGTCACGGAGCCACGACTACCAGGTGAGTACTGTACCCCTGGGAGCCCACATCAGCGTACGCCGCCAACCCAGCCGACACATACCCTCGCATTGCTGGGGCTGGCCGGCGTATGCTGGTGTGGGCTCCCGTGCGAGCGGGGGACGAGATACGCTGGTAACCATGGTAGCAGTTACCAGCGCATCAAGGTCCTGCAGCGGCGGAACATACACACACGCACACACATAACAGCACACACACACACACACACACACACATCAGATCACACTCACTCTCACACACACATCACATCGCATCCACATACTCACAACATCCTGGGATATCGCTTGCTTCTCGGCGGCGATACTGTGCTGTGAGCTTCCAGGACCTGCCGGAGGATCACATGGCCGGAAGCATGTGGTATCTCCGGATGTTGTGAGTATAAGCGCGTATGTGCAATATCGTCAATGTGTGTGTGTGTGTGAGTGTATGCGATCGGGTGTGTGTGAGTGTATGCGATCGGGTGTGTGTGAGTGTATGCGATCGGGTGTGTGTGTGTGTGTGTCAGTGTATGCGATCGGATCTGTGAGTGTCGGCAGAGGAGCACGGCGTGCTGGAGGAGGCTGGCAGGAGAGAGGCTGATCCTGGGGAAGGCTGGGATGGGGAGGCTGAGAGAAGAGAGGCTGATGCTGGGGGAGGCTGAGGCTGGGGTAGGCTGGGAGGAGAGAGGCTGATGCTGGGGACCGAAAAGGCTGATGCTGGGAGGAGAGAGGCTGATGCTGGGGGAGGCTGAGGCTGGGGTAGGCTGGGAGGAGAGAGGCTGATGCTGGGAGGAGAGAGGCTGATGCTAGGGACAGAAAAGGCTGATGCTGGGAGGAGAGAGGCTGATGCTGGGGACAGAAAAGGCTGATGCTGGGAGGAGAGAGGCTGATGCTGGGAGGAGAGAGGCTGATGCTGGGGGAGGCTGAGGCTGGGGTAGGCTGGGAGGAGAGAGGCTGATGCTGGGAGGAGAGAGGCTGATGCTGGGAGGAGAGAGGCTGATGCTAAGGACAGAAAAGGCTGATGCTGGGAGGAGAGAGGCTGATGCTGGGGACAGAAAAGGCTGATGCTGGGAGGAGAGAGGCTGATTCTGGGATGAGAGAGGCTGATGCTGGGGACAGAGAGGCTGATGCTGGGGACAGAGAAGCTGATGCTGGGGACAGAGAAGCTGATGCTGGGGACAGAGAAGCTGATGCTGGGAGGAGAGAGGCTGATGCTGCGGGCAGAGAGGCTGATGCTGCGGGTAGAGAGGCTGATGCTGGTGCAGCATGGGGGATGGAGCACGTTTGGGAGTGCGCAGCATGGCGGATGGAGCACGTTTGGGAGTGCGCAGCATGGTGGATGGAGCACGTTTGGGAGTGCGCAGCATGGCGGATGGAGCACGTTTGGGAGTGCGCAGCATGGTGGATGGAGCACGTTTGGGAGTGCGCAGCATGGCGGATGGAGCACGTTTGGGAGTGCGCAGCATGGCGGATGGAGCACGTTTGGGAGTGCGCAGCATGGCGGATGGACCACGTTTGGGAGTGCGCAGCATGGCGGATGGACCACGTTTGGGAGTGCGCAGCATGGCGGATGGAGCACGTTTGGGAGTGCGCAGCATGGCGGATGGAGCACGTTTGGGAGTGCGCAGCATGGGAGATGGAGCACGATGGGGGGTGCGCAGCATAGGGGATGGAGCACGATGGGGAGTGCGCTGCATGGGGGATGGAGCACGATGGGGAGTGCGGAGTATGGCAGATGGAGCACGTTTGGGAGTGCGCAGCATGGCGGATGGAGCACGTTTGGGAGTGCGCAGCATGGGGGATGGAGCACGTTTGGGAGTGCGCAGCATGGCGGATGGAGCACGTTTGGGAGTGCACAGCATGGGAGATGGAGCACGATGGGGGGTGCGCAGCATAGGGGATGGAGCACGATGGGGAGTGCGCTGCATGGGGGATGGAGCACGATGGGGAGTGCGCTGCATGGGGGATGGAGCACGATGGGAAGTGCACACCTCCCCCCAACACACACACACGCGCGCGCACTTCACAAGACACCACACACACACACTGGGAACCACAAACAACTGCCCTACACAGACACCCACACACACAGACAACGCTGCACACACACAACACCCAACACACAAACACCGCGGCACACACAAATATACGCACATACCGCACAACACACACATTGCACAAAACATACCTCCCCCCAAAACACACCACACACACACAAACTGCGCAACACACACACACAACGCTACAGACACACAGCGCTCCACAAACAACGCAACACACATACAACACCGCTCTCACCCCCCGTCACACCCAGACAACACCCAGAACATGTACAGCGCCCTACACAAACACTTGGTAACTACACACAACAACATACATATATACATTATATATATATATATATATATATATATATATATATATATATATATATATATATATATATATAACAAAAATCATACATGAACTACACAATACGTAAATTCTAGAATACCCGATGCGTAGAATCGGGCCACCTTCTAGTAGTAGTCTAGTTGCCTGCCTTTGAACTGACTCTAACTTCTGAATGTCCTTTTTAAAATGTGGAGCCCAAAACTGAATCCCATATTCCAGATGTGGCCTTACAAGTGATTTATAGAGGGGTAACGTGTTACATGTGTCACAGTGTAGCCCCAAGTTAGGGCTTCACAGAATTTGGTTAGCATAAAATTAAGTCACATAGGAGTCAAACGACCAAAAATGTGCACCATTTGTTTGTGACAAATCACAATTATATGTGACTAAAGCTTTCACACATCTGAAATTTACTGGTAATTTAATTTTATGCTGCAGTAACTTCTTTCTCCAGCAGGTGGACCGTCAACAACTGATGTACGGTTGTGTATGTAAGGACTCATGTAGAAGATTCCAGAATATACGCAATACTATAGTATTAATATTTTTCAAAAAACATTTTTCCTTTTAATTTATTTTTACCGGTAGGTATGTTTGTGTATGGTGGCATCTTTCATTTGACGTGACATCCTTGAAGAGCACTTGGGGAGACGATGTTCCCCACACAGACTACGAACACATAGAGAAGAAAAATACTATTCAAAAAAGTTCAAGTCGCAACTGAAATATTTTATTTGGCGCAGTGCAAATTTCAACATTTTGTCACGTGTGTAACACTGAATAGCCCCACGGTCTTTTGCTTGGTGAAATGTATTGTGGACCTGGCTACAACATAAAGTGAATTCTGGTGGCTTATAACATTCAGATTCCTTCATAAAGAAGATTTAAAAAAAAAAAAAAAATACTGAACTCTGCAGCTACCCTGTTCCTGTGACCCCATGATAACAATTCTTGTTTCATGTGTTATAAAAAAAAAATACCAAAACAATCCAAATCACCATCAACATGTCCATAGGAAACATTAATATTGATTTCCACATCCCTGTAAAAATCTGATTACTTGACAGAATGACTATTAGAAGATATCAATATATGCCACTTCCACCCCCTGCATTTTATTTGCACCCAATTTTTAGGATTGAGCACAAATTCTGAGATTTTTTTTATATTTTTCAATGTTAAGATTGAGCTACTACCATTGTTCTAAATTCCATCATTGCTGGAAAAATTGTCTACAAAGATGATTGTCGATTACACAGTTGGAGGAAAAATCATTCCAAATGTTTTTTCATTTTCTGCCTATTATGGACAAACCATTCAATGGCTCATTATTAAATTAACATTATAATTTAAACCTTCTTCCAAAAATTAACACTGGAGCTCGACCATAATAGCTTGGGCCTGAACAGTCCATGAAAAATGTAGCTTTTTTTTTTGTTAACACCTTCTTCCAAAAATTATCACTGGAAATCAACCTTAACATCTTGGGTATGAACAGCCAAGGAAAAAACGTTAGCCTCTGTAAAAATAACATTCTCACACCCATTATTGGTGGTCACATTCTACAAACCCAATAAAAGTTCCTGGATTTTTTTTTTTTTGAAAAACAAGGCAATACGAAACCATTTCAGGTGTAGCTAACATAAGGACTAAACAAGATTAGAATCAAATCTGCCATGTCTGAACTTCTCAGAGTTGACATTACATCAGGGACAGCAGTTTTGTCTGGATGGGTCCAGATGATTTGAGAAGAACCACCCCTTTACCAAGGAATTGGTCTTAGCTTCGTTTCTGTAATGTGGCATCCCATCTGTGAGAAAGAAATCACTCAAATATTTCAAAACAGTAAAAGCCTGAAATGTAAAAAAAATAAATACCAACAAATGAAAAAAAAAACACATTCAATGAAAAACCGCCAGGGTTGTGATATAAATAAATAATTAATAAATAGTTCAAGCTTTGCGAGTGATCGGTGGTTGAAGACAGGTAGATTACAGCAAGGCCTTGGGGGGTTTTAAGATCTTTTTTCTTTTAAATCAAGTCAAAGTCCAAGGTGTCGATGCTGGCGATGGGTTCTCGCCAGAAGTTGAAGGCAGTGTACTCAAGCAGAGCATCTTCCTCTACGGACCCTGCTTTGGAAGTCTTGGTCGTTGCTTCTAAACCAAGGCACTCCAGTTCAGAGAGATCCAATTCTGGGATAGGAAGTTTCCAGAACAGGAAGGAATCATATTGGCTGCTTAGTGTGTCCAGCATTATTACCTACAAATGACAAACAATAAAATTCATCACTTAAAAATTGAAGGTTAATATATATTTTTGCCCTGCAAAATGAAGAAGACAATAACACTTAAAAAAACAAAAACAAAAGAGAGTGCAACATAACATAGAAAATGAAGAAGATTACATAATATGTAAAAAATGAAGGAAGTAACATATCAAATATAATTTCACGGTCAAAATGAAGAAGACATAATAGAAAGCAAAGAAGAAAATATGTTAATAACTAATGAGAATACATGACAGAAAATAAAGAATACGGTACATATGATTACGTAGAAAATGAATATTTAATATCACATCAAAAATAAAGAAGATATCCCATAGTATATGAAGACAACATAATATCACATAGAAAATGAAGGAGAATATCTAATATGACAAAAAACGAAGGAGAAGATATCACGTAGAAAATGAAGAAGACTTAATATGGTGAGAGTGAAGTAGAAGACATAATATGTGGAAAAATGAAAGTGGCCATATAATATAGATTTTGGATGGCCAAAAAGGATGCTTGTGCCCATTTTCGACTAAACATCAACATCTTTTTGTGACACTACTAAGCCTGACGGATGGCCACCAATGTTAGATTTCTCTTGAAAAGTTGACCTGCTGTCTTGGACTTTTTCAATGGGAGCTTTCATGGTGAACTACAAATCTATATCCTATTAGTAGGAACTGAGAAAGGATCACAGTTCATGGCAGTGAACAATCTGTGATTTACTGTTTTAACTTCTAGGCACACGACAAGCTTCACAGACAAACCATAAAGGCAAGTTGTTAAGAACATGTCTGTCTTAAGCTGGGTTTACACACTGCAACATCTCAAACGACATCGCTGTAACGTCACCGGTTTTGTGATGCAATAGCGATGTTGTTTGCGATGTTGCAGTGTGTGAAACCTATCAGCGACCTGGCCCCTGCTGTGAAGTTGCTGGAAGTTGCTGATCACTACAAGTCGTTCAGGACCATTCCTAGGTCCTTTGTTTCCCGCTGTGCAGCATGAAGTTTCAGTGTGTGAATCCTTTTCAGCGACTTTGTTAGCAACTTCCCTTTCAAAAGGCTGCTTATCAACGTCCCCAACAACCAGCTAGGTCGCTCTGCAGGTCCGGATCGCTGGTAAGTTGTTGGCCAGGTTTGCCGGGTTGAACGCTCACCAGAGACTTAGCAGAGACTTATGGAGATCGCTATTGCGTCACCAAACCGGTGACGTTACAGCGATGTCCTTTGCGATGTTGCAGCGTGTAAACCCAGCTTTAAGTCCCTTGTGTAAGAGAAGAGATGTGGAAGCAATAGCTTATGGGAATCAAGTTTGGACTTGGGAATCAGACCTGAGAAAGGTCGCTTTTCTCCACACCACATCGGGCAAACCATTATTAGGTAGAGATGTACCTGAGTTTTTTAACTTGAGGTCCTTTCCTCTAGTCTCCAAAATACAGCCGCCGCCCTGCACACAGCTTCCTCCATTATGCATTCAGCATGACTGAAATAGCACCGCACATACCGCAGTGTGCCCGCCACACCCATGACAGTAGCAAACCATCACCCTGCTATTAATAAAGACGACTAATTTTACAGCCCCTTCCAGATCACATCTAATATTGGACACACGTTCCAGCATGGTGAATGCATCCACCTCAGTATCCGGTAACAAACATAATAATCAGGATTTATTAGATACTGCAACACCAATCATTAATTTACATTCTGCCCACACACTATATCAAGGATATAATGAATTCTCTGGTGTTTGCACTTGTAATCCCCTTCACAAAGACAATTTCCTTCTCGGGTTTTAATCCTATCCCTCCTAACAATAAAAAAAAATAGAATTCTAGATAAAGCAGGTGCCTTCTAAATTGTTAAATTATTTACAGCAAAATCACCAGAATGTACTGATACTGATACTAAGCCACAATGGATAATTGTCCATGGATAATAACTGGTAGATAATATAAAAACTTCAGCAGGAGATGGATTGATACACAAAAACATGAGATATATATCAGAAAGATAAAAAATGTGTGTAATATTAGATAGCAGTAGCCTCAGTAGTGATCTGGCTGCCTATTCATTAAACTCAGCTATTTCTTCCATTTGGAAGAGTTGCCAGATAAATAAATTATAATGAGATATGTAGATAAATTGATGATACAGTGCAAGGGATGAGGATGATGGCTGTGCTGGTACTTACGGTACAAATAGTGGAGATGGTGATGCTGCAGATAAATGGCTGGTGGCAAGCAGGGCTCCTCCTGGATACAGGGAGGTTGCTGGAGAATCTTGTGTGTGGCTTTGTGTGCGCGAGACAGCAACTCCTCCTACCTCACACCTCAATCCTCTCACAGCAGAGGATTATGGGCGAATGATTCAGCCAAAGTCTGCTGGATGCTCATTACCTTAAATGACAACTCCCGACAGGGACTGGATCATCCAGGGTGTTCCCAGGAAGGAGCCAGACAAGAAGGGACATCATCCCCCTCCTGAGGACACATACTAAATAACACTGCGGAGAGAGGTGCTATAAATGGCCATCAACCATTCCAATAATTACCATCATCTGTTCCTCAAAGAGTTAAAATATAATGTTGTACAAGTTCTTATCATAAATAACTTACACCACACATATCATAAAGTAAAAATGATTTTAGAAAATGTCATCAATGCTGCTGCAGTTTTTCACCATGGATTTCACTCTTTGCAGTATAAAGAAAATATTGTGTCACTGCAACACTGCTCTGGATGGAAAACTTACTTTTCCACAAGTATTAGTGATTTATTATCCTGTACTTGAACTGTCAATGTGTAATTATCCTGCTCTCCAAGTGTCAGTGTCAATAGCCTGTTCCCCAAGTGTCAATCTCATCATCCCGCACCAGAAACACCATCAGTATATAAATGCATTATCAGAAACCCCATCAGTACAAAAATGCATCACCAGAACACCATTAGTATAGAAATATATCATCAGAACCAACATCAGTACAGGAATATATCACCAGAACCACCATCAGTACATAAATACTTCACCAGAACCACCATTAGTATATAAATACTATATCATAAGAGCCTACATCATGTGACGCAGTGAAGGGTATGGTGCTAAATGGTAGATATGTTTCTCCCAGCAAGTGCATCTCACACTGGTAAGCAGCAGGGAAGGAGATCAAGCTATGGCCTGGACCTTCTCTGCTATTCAGGATTTTTTTTTGGCAACTTCTGTGTTGCACAGCTGAGAGAGCTGGGACAGCCTAAAAAGTCAGCCCTAACTCCTCAGTCTGTGTGTGGTGTTTGGGCTGGGAAAGCTGAAGTGTATTTTGTGGGAACATAATACCTGAATGAGCTGACACATCTGGGCCCTACTCTATGCTGTTTTGACGAGCTGGACTTTTGCTTTGTATTCCCATCTGATGTCACAGTGTGTTGGTTTTCCTTTTGCAACCAGTGTGAATAAAACACTGAGGTTGGACTGAAAATGTGTGTGCCTCTTTACAGATTAGAAATTATGAACCAGAGATAATCTCCCACAATCATTACAGGAATATATCATCAAAACCATTATCAGTACAGAAATACAGCACCAAAACCACCATTAGTAAAAAAATATAAATAATTAAGACCACGATTAGGTAAAAAAATATATCACCAAAACCACTATCAGTAAAGTTATACATACATATAATTGCCCCTGACTGTCCTCCTGGCACAAAATATAACCCCCACTATCACTCTTATGGTATGTGGCCTCCATACTGATCTCTCCTATAAATTATTGCCTCCACACCATCCACCCTTATAAACTATAACCACCACACTGTTCAGCCTTTTAGCTATAATCGCCACACTATCTGCCCTTAATAGTGATAACTGCCACACTATCTTCAGTGTCCCCCCATATTGACCCCTTTCTATACTAGACCCCTTCTTCACACTATCCCCTCACACAGTGTCCCCCTCTGCATACTTTTCCACATACTGTGCCCTCACACTGTCCCCCCCCAGTGCCCCCTTTCTATACTGTGCCCTCTCACACTATGCATTTGTGGACTGAATTGCATAGTCCCTGTTTCTGAGTCATCATTGTCAGCACTTCTTGTCTTGCCATAACGGTGAATAATGATAAAATTGTGGCTTCCTGCAGACTTTCAGACAGGTGCAGATAGTAAATGGTGGCTGACCCTGATGCTAAAAACAAAATCAACACAACTGAGAATAGGACGCAGACGCAACATTGGATTCTGAAAGTTTATACAAGTTGCATTTATACAATTCTGTGTGGCAGAGTGTAGTTTTCTGGGATGAACCTAAAACCCCTGCTGAGCCTGATCCTCCTGATAAAATAATAAATTGTATATCTACAGTGAGACCTGACCGGCTACGCGGGGATATTTTTATTTAGCAAAAGAGAGGAAATGGACCCAGCACCAATTCCAAGTCGATAAAATAAAAAAAATGGACGCGTTTCGTACCTTACATATTAAGAACAAAGTCCTTAGGCCCATTTCACACAAACGGCATTTCGCCGGATGCGGATCCGGCACGCATGTGTACCGCCCCGCGGGTTCGGCTGCGACCACCGAGCCACTCGGATCCGTGCTCGCACTGCGGGTGGTGGCTCGAACCTCTCACGGACCTGGGGGTCACGTCGCTCTGCAAGGGAGTTGGCGCTACACGCGGGGATTTGGGTGTTTGGTTTGGGGCGATAGTTCGTGACGCCACCCATGGGTTGTGGTGATTATGGACACCATCGCTGCGGTGAAGGTGTGGGGGCCCCCGGGAGCGGTGTAGTAGCGAAGCTAGGTGTTGACCCCTCCGTGGGTAGGGGATGTTGGTCCCGGGGTCCGGCGGGCCGGGGTGTAGTGTTGCGGTGCGGCGCGGTGACGGATGGCACTGGTGTACTCACTCTGACACAAGACACTGGAGTCACTGGTAAACCAACGGAGTGATGAACGGGGCCCGCAGCCGGCTGCAGCTTTTCCCAGATTAGGTTGGTAATGTCCGCTTTTCTCCTGCACCTCTGTGTGTAAATCTTGACTCCTGTGCCTAGGCACCGGTAGTCCGCTCCCCGACGTGTATCTGTCGTAGAAGCCCATTTACCCGCAGACACTGGCCCTTTGGATTTCTGGCCCTTGGCGGTGGCACTTATCAGGAATGGTTGGGCTGTTGCCTTCAATCGGGACTTAGGTGGGAATGAACCCCTGAGGTCCAGACCGTAATCAGTTAATTTGACTATGGTGGTGGCTTCTAGCCTAGTTCGGGGTCTGAGTACCCTGCCTGGTGCTCCGGTATCCAGTTGGCTACCCAGTTCGGTTCCGGCGGGCCACTACCCTGTCCCGGTCCCTTACGGTTCCACCGGTCATCTTCCCGGTCTCCTGCAGGCGGCCACTACCGTCTGCCTCCTTGCCAATGGTGACTGGGCTCCAACCCAGCCACCGGAGTAGTCTTTGGCAGGCCTGAGCACAGGTCTGCTTCTGGACAGAACCACCCTCCTTCACTGTCAAAACGTTTGGAATGGTGTTCCAAACGTTATTCCTTATTTGTTAGTAGTTTTTCGTTTGTGAACCCTCCCCAACCACACCTATTGCCAATCCATATCATACGTATATATAGCCTGGGTCTCAGCTTCCCATACACGGTAAGTTTTTTAACTGCATGAGAGGACACACACAAGGTAGGGACCCCAACGTAGAGAAATACTTTGGCGTAGTGTTGGGGCTCTATTGCATTGATCAATTCAGTAGCTAAATTTCTCTTGATTCATATGTTCATGGCAGTAATGCAGATTCCATTTTTCACATTTTCACTCTTGCATATAGCTATTGGATTTTTCAAGTCAGTATTCACACAGCAGTTTCTGCTATTTCATGTATTCCCCTTACATAGTCACTGGTGTGCATACCTTATCTCCCCATAGTGATGTTTTTTTAGGTTTTTGCACCCAGTTTGGACTTAGAATGGTGTTCCAAACGTTATTCCTTATTTGTCAAAACCACTCTCTCAACTCACTTGAACTTGACTACTAGGTTCCCGCCTCCAGGCCTGTGAACTCCTCGGTGGGTGGAGCCAACCGCCTGGCTCCACCCCCTGGTGTGGACATCAAACCTGGAGGGTGATGACAAGGCTTTTAAGTTTGACTGATGTTACCTAACTGGGAAGGGGGGGTGTAGTGTTGTTGTGTCTACCTGGGACGATCTGGATAGTCCAGGGCGTCACACATGCAGTACAGTACATTCATTTACAGTGGAAGCGTGACACCATGCGGACAAATGCGGTTGTGCATGAAGCACACAAATGCTTGGTGTTGCGCTTCCATTGTAAATGAATGTACTGTACTGCATGTGTGTCGCCCAGGGATAAGGGGTACTCAGATCCGGGCCACGGGGTCCCTTCTGTGGGTATCATGGTGGCGTGACCCGGTCTGTGATCCCAGGCTACACAGTAAGAAGGGGATTAGGTAAGGGAGATTGTCCGTGACGCCACCCGTGGTGTGCGGTGAAGAAACGGAGCACCGCCGCTGCCGGTTAATGGATCCCGGGGATGGTGGTGGGCAGCAAGGTGGTGATTTCCCTCCATGGGTAGGGTGTTGGTGTCCCGGGACCCCGGTGAGGTGGTGCAGGGAGGAGATGGAGACCGTCTGAGAGCTGTGCGCCCGGTTGGACCGGGGGATGTTGTTACTCACAGTTCGCTTTGCAAGAAAATTCACACAGAGTCAGGAATTAACCAGAAATTGCCGGTGTCTGCAGCCTTCGGTGCGGAGGGTGTTTGGGGTCCCACACACAGTACAGCAAGATCCTGGTCTTGTTTTGCAGCCAGACGCTTCTTTCTCCTTCCTCAGTCGGTAACGGGGAGCCCACTCCCCCTGCAGTGATCTGGGTCACCCCTGGATGCCTGCGGGCCACTACCCTGCCCCGGCCACCTCGGGCCCCTTCCTCACACTTCCCTTCCTTATAGCAGCCAGGAGCTATCTCTCCTGGTCTGCTCTCTTCACACTCCAAACTCACTCTGCTCCATCCCCTCCCCTCCTGCTCTGTTTAGCTCTTACACTGGGGGGGGGGGTGTCTGTCCTGCTGCACTGGTGTGGGATTAGGTTACCAAGGAGGAGAATGCCCTGCACTTTGCTGGATGTCTGCATGCTCTGTGACACCCTGGTTTTGCCAGGGAGTCACACATGCGTACCAGATCTGGCGAAATGCCGGATGTGTGAAACGGGCCTTAATCATGATTAAGGACTCTGTTCTTAATATGTAAGGTCCGAAGCGCGTCAAGTTTTTCATGCTTACTGTCTTGCGTTATGGAGCCTTTCTATTTTTTAAAATAAATTATTAAATAAATTTTTTTTTATTTTATCGACTTGGAATTAGTGCTGGGTCCATCCCCTCTCTCTTTTGCTGGTTCTATTCTGGACTGGCCTGCCCAGCGGACCGCGTGCGCCCTTTTTTAATCCCCTGGAGTACACTGGATAAGGTGAGCTGAAACATCTTTTTTCTATATTTTTATTTAGCCTTGAGAATTTTTCCAACTATGCTGAGACAAAACAAGGCCCCAGAAAAGCAAATAATGCCTTGTTTTCCTTCATGTCCAGAAATAGCCCAGCAGAGAACAATGCTTTCCCTTCCTATGGAACTACCTAAAGCCTTGGATAACAAATACCCGATTCCCAGAATTCACCCCGTCTGCTCTAGTGAATGGAGGCAATGTGTGTAGTTCCTGTTCTAAGGAGGCAAATGTACATTATCAGGGGTCGATCAAGACAAAATATGCACGCTATTTCAAAGAAGTCAGTTTCCAATATGCAAGAATGTGAATGCACATGAGAGGAACATGTGTCTGTGTAAAGGCACTGTTGTATTTCATTATACTTATTGACTAACATGATTACGAAAAGCTGAAATACAGATACTGACATATTCTCCTGCTTTCGAAAGTAAGTCTCATTTACACTGGCAGATTCTCCCCCCTCCCCCCCCCAAAAAAAAAGTTTTGATATTCAAGTCAATTGTCGCTTGTTTACAGTGGATCAGTCACCAGGTCAAAAGTGACCAGTTTTTACTTATACTTTACTGATCCATAATACTTTTTTTTTTTAACACAAAGTTCCAGAGATATATGCCTTGTTATTTAGTGTGGGGTTTTTTTAGTCTTTTCCAATAGAGTGTGCTTCACAGGATCCTCTGGGGGCGTCTTTAGACTGATCTGCATTATTACCCTGTGAGCCACAACCCCATGGTTCATGTCAACATAGCACTTTGTCATGATTTTAAAAATGTGGAAAAAAAAAATGTGATTTTTGTATTTTATGTGAAAAATACATAAAAAGCCTACCTTTTTTTGCATTTAATTCTTATGGCATTTTTGTAGCATTTTTTCAAGTGTTTAGACACTGATATTTTTTGCTGTTTTGTTTTTGTTTAACACTAGAACTACTGGACTTGTGACACCTATATAGAAATACATGGTGTAAAGTAGTCAAAATGACTACCTCAGTAGTTCTAGTGTTAAGTCATGAGATTCATTGATCGTGTGATTTCAATATTTCTCATAGAACCATATGTGTTGCAATGTAAAAAAATACAAGAAAAACACATTAACACATACTTTTGTAACCAATTGAGATAAAAACAAGTGATGGTGGGACTTCATCTCTCTGCAGGACGTGAGGGCGGGTCTTTAGTGCACTAAAGAAAGTGATCAGATGAAGGAGAAACTGGAAAGATAAAGGAGATAAAAACAGATGAATATTGGGAGTTGTGCTGCTCACCTTGGGTAGTTGTGAGAGACAAATACTATAAAAGCATGAAAGACAGCTGCTGTAACACAACTGGGAAAGATGATTCAGAATGGAAGATGAACGTGAGAAAACCACCCTGCCGTGGAAGAAACACCGATCCTAAGATTTTTTTATTTGCCAATGCGTTCCCGAAACTGATTCTCCTTCATCAGGACTAACAATGACATAAGGGACTTAAGATAGACATGTTCTTAACAACTTGTCGTTTATGGTTTCTCTGACGTTTGTCGTCTTTGGCCATAAGTTAAAACAGCAAATCATTGATCACTGCCGCGAACTGCGATCCTTTCTCAGTTCCTACTAATAAGATGTAGTTCTGTAGTTCACCATGAAAGATCCCACTGAATAAATCCAAGACAGGATTAACTTTTTCAGAGAAATCTGCCATTCATGGTCATCCGTCAGGCTTAGTAGTGTCACAAAAAGATGTTGATGTGTGGTTGAAAATGGGTTAAAGCATCTTTTTTGGCCATCCAAAATCTATAGTATATGGCCACTTTCATTTTTCCACATATTATGTCTTCTACTTCACTCTCAACATATTAAGTCTTCATTTTCTACGTAATATATTTTCCTTTGTTTTTGACAAATTAAGTGTTCTCCTTAATTTTCGAAGTGATATTTTGTCATCTTCATTTTCTACATGATATATTCTCAATTTTCTACGTGATTTTTGTCCTGATTAAAGGAAACTCAGTCTCATAAATGTGTTGACAAAAAAAAAAAACACCATTTCTGCTATCTCTGGATCGGTGTTTCTTCCATGGCAAGGCGGGTGGCTCCTGTTCATCCTCCATTCCTTAAGTAAGTGAGCAATCTCTTTAGCACTCTACAGGAAATGATGGTGAATCTTTAGCACTCTATAGGAAGTGAGGAAGGGTCTTTGTCTCTATTCAGGAAGAGTTTTTAGCGCTCTACAGAAAGTGAGGGTGGGTCTTTAGAGGTCAACAGGAAGTAATAGTAATGGCAGGTCTTTGTCGCTCTGTAGGAAGTGAGGGAGAGTCTTTAGCGCTCTACAGATATGGGTGACTCTTAAGTGCTCTACAGGTGGAGCGGGTCTTGAGCACTCTACAGGAGGTGAGGGCGGGTCTTTATACAGGAAGTGAGAGCATGTCTCCTACTTTCTTGTGTGTGAGTTTGCATATAGGCAGTATTTCAGTTCAGGTCAAGAACCTTTGAACAAAGGCAGGAGAAATGCATGCTGGTAACGAAAAGGAAGATTCAATAGTGCTGGCAGACTATGGCAGACTATTGATGAAAAACCCCATGCACTTAAAGAGAGTGGATGAGGTAACATATCTTGGACATATTAAATTGGCATATGTATTGTATGTGTATTTTCACATAAACAATATACATCTCATGAAATAAGGACATTAGAATTAGGCTCAGAATAGGAATCAAAACCCATTGTCCTTTTTTTATGCAGATATTTGGGGGGGGGGGGGGTAGACTCAGATACTGAGGCAGAAAAAAATATATCGGATCATTTAAGGGCAAAACATGACTGTCTTGCGCCTTGCCAGCAACTTTTACTGATGATTGGGAAAAGTCTGAAGTTTACTTTTGTTTTGCTATCAACTTTCTGAATAACAGTCCGGTCTGTCATTATGGTTTGTTAATTACACCCTGCATATTTTACTTTCCTCCGGTTCTGAGCAATGGATTCTAATGCATTCTCCAGACCTGAGGTAACCGGAGAGGAAAGCTATGTTGGGTTCCCTGGAAGTTGACACGTTGGGACTTGTAATAAAGTACGATTCATGCGGTGACTCACACAGGACGGGCTCTGCACTTTATAGGCCTAAAGAAGGTGGAAGGCGCGTGGGATTCACATGTGGAGATCATAACCAGAAGATGGAATAATATACCAGAAAGGAAATGTAACAGGAGATAAGAAATCACCCAAGTGTCACATGGACATCAGAAAAGTAACTCTGCTCCTATAGCCAGACCAGCTTGCTTTTCAGCCCGAATTTGCCAGGATTAAATTTGAAAGATTTTGACGGTCATTTTACATTTGAGAGTCTTGGCATCTATATATCTGAGACATCAGAGAAGGCTAGAATAGTGAACTATATCGCAGTTTGGGCAAATTCAGGACATGTGGCAGGTTCCCTCTTGTAAAATTTATTTAGTAAAAAACATTTGCGATTCTAATGAATAATCTCTGCAAGCTTCAAACCGACTAGCCCATGCCCAAATAGACGCCCTCCTCCAGTGATGACTAGGTAGATCTCCATGCTCTTGTAGGCATCTGGGTGTCATATTGAACACCATGCCCAAATAGACACCTTCTACTAGTGATGACTAAGTAGATTCACATTCTCTTGTAGGCATCAGGGTATCACGTTGTAGACCATGCCGAAGTAGACAGCTTCTACTAGTGATGACTAGGTAGATCTACATGCTGTTGTAGGCATCAGGGTATCATGTTGTATACCATGCCCAAATAGATGCCCTCCACCACTGATGACTAGGTAGATCTATATGCTCTTGTAGGCGTTAGGGTATCACATTGTAGACCATGCCCAAACAGACGCTCTCCACCAGTGATGACTATGTACATCTCCATGCCTTTATGGGCATCAGGTTATCAAGTTCCAGATGTTGCCCAAATAGATGCCCTGCACCAGTGATGACTAGGTACATCTCTATGCCTTTATAGGCATCAAGTTATCAATTTCTAGACCTTGCCCAAATAGACGCCTTCTACTAGTGATGACTAGGTTGATCTCCATGATCTTGTAGGCATCAGATTATTACCATCCAGACCATGGCCAACAAGACACCCTCCACCAGAGATGACTACGTAGATTTCCATGCATTTGTAGGCATCATGGTGTCACTTTCTAGACCTTGCCCAAATAGATGCCCTCTAATAGTGATGATTAGGTAGATCCCCATGTTCTTGTGGGCATCCTGGTAGTCACCGTCTACAACACGAAAATGCAGATGGTACATTTTTAGGTAGATAGATTATTTTCAAATTTTTTACCTGTGCAGGAGGGTAAAAGTAGGGGTGCTTTCAGGACAAAAGTGCGTGGTAAGAGCGATATTGTATCCATATTTCATCCTATAATCTTTAAATTGTCCATTGTCATCCTATGTTATGTCATCCTTAGGTAAGTTAACATATTGTGTGTCTTCTCCTCCCTCCACCCCGGGGAAGTAAGTTTCCCAGGATTGGGAGAGAATTTGAAGCTTCTAGCCACCTCCCTCCTCCTCTTTCCTCGCCTTGCACTTTCCGTCATCGTCCACTGTGAGTGCTCTGTGAGATTCTGAACAAACACAGCAGAGAGCAGAAGCATTTCCTTATTCTCACACAGGAACCACACCTCGCTGGGGAGCTCAACTTCACAGCAACTTTACACCAGCTGCCGAGAAGACCAGAAAAGCCAACCGGGGTCTTAGGGCTCCTTCAGGGTCACGGACACCAGGTAAGAGGTTCTGTGGGTCCCTACGCTAGCTGAACGTCTTTACAATTCCATGTCCACCACTGGGTCTTTAATCGTAAAACAATCTTCATTTAAAATTTACATAACTGCAAACTTTACAAAATTCCGTAAAAGATTACTGCAAATTTTAACTTTTTCCGGGGACAAGCAAAAAGTAGAATTATGTGATTTCAGGAGTTGTTCCAGGACTGTGTGGAAATTTCCTTTGAGATGAAGAGATTCGTAGATTACGGAATAATGTAGGTGGCTCCTGGGGAAAGAAATTACAAAGGTTAACCCTTTAACTACTGAGGAGGTTTCATTCTGCTTGTTTTGGGTGTGGGACTTCCTTGTGGTCCTTAATCGTGGATGTTCAGCTGGTTTACATAGCTTTACAGTGGATCTATGTTACTACCAAGGCTTTGCAGTCTATACATTTTGATAGTATTGACATCCTTGTGGGTCGTAATCATGGCGGACTAGTTCATGGCACTGTCTACTTCAACGGTGGACCATCAGAACCAACTTTCTAGCCTTAGACATCAAGGTGAAGCCCCGATCACACCAGTCTTTTGCTCAATCCTTTGAACACATTCTTGGTTCTAGCTAAGTGAAAGTGAAAATCAATAAGTTTGACTATTTTTATTGTTCAGCTCGGGAAATGATTATTGACTTGCCGCTAATTTTTTCAGCCGTAGTGATTACCACAAGTTAACACGTGATGAATTTAAGATAGTCTTGCAGTCCAACTTAACCATTATTCGAACCCTCACAAAACGGTCACCAAGAATTCTACTGGTTTGGGCCTGTGGTCCTCCAGATCCTTTGAGAGCTTGTGTCTCCCGCTAACATGACAGAGTATGAAGCAACCACCTTGGTATTTCCAAATGTTATTTATTTGAATCTGGCCTGTGGGAAAGGCCCAGACCTTCACTATCCTTCATCTTCCGGGAGCAGTTCCCATACTTCAGGACAATCATGTTCATGGGCATATCCGGATAGGTATTGATGTAGATGGTGTCGTAAACACAGAACAGGAAGAAGGGCCTTTATTTCCATTCTTACTTCTAAAAAAATTGAAAATGGTAGGGTCATGTTTTTTCTAAAAAAAAAGTTAGGCCTTAAAGCTTTGCAGCATGATGATGCTTGTAAAGTCTACCATCCTGGCTTGTAGTAATCTCTATGGGGGAGGGAAACTGACAACTAATTCTGGGAGGTTATTGGTCTTTTTTTTCTTTCTGTTACATCCTCCCATTCCTCAACTTTTAATATTAGGTGAGTTATATAACCTTACTGCAGGCTCTTGTAATCCCGTCATGATAGAGGGTTCTAGGTGTGTCCATCATCCATGACTCAGGATGAAAGGGAAAGGGACACCGTGCAGCATGAGCAAGGTATAGCATGTTTTATCAGGCAGGATGGTGAAATGACGCTACGTTGAAGGTCAAGTTAAAAGCCATGAGGATTGCGGTCTAAAGTGGAAAATTAAAGGGGTGCTCCGGTAATAAGTAAACAGGCCAAACAATGGCTGCAAACATGAGAATATGTGATTTCCTAAATTACCGTGTGTCATATTTGCTTATCCCTACTCTCCATTGTATGTATGTAAAAAAGGTTTCCCCACCTCAAGATTGCAACTAAGTGGCTCAATTTTTAACATATTAGGAATTTAGAGATGTCAGCTCACCCATATCTGCTATGTCCTGGGGCACCCATTTAATATCATTTCATACAATCATGTATTCAAACAAAAAACATAAGCTCTGTTTGCCTATGAGCCATGAGGTTCAGATAGGGGTGGGGTTTGGCGGTGGACAGTGCAACTACATTTTAACCTCTGTGACATATACCAGGATATATGAGTGGTACAATACTAACTATACTTAATCTATTGAGTACTGTAGCTTATACATAGGAGCAGTATTATAGTAGTTATATTCTTGTACTTAGGGGCAGTATTATAGTAGTTATATTCTTGTACATAGGAGGCAGTATTATAGTAGTTATATTCTTGTACATAGGGGCAGTATTATAGTAGTTATATTCTTGTACATAGGGGCAGTATTATAGTAGTTATATTCTTCTACATAGGGGCAGTATTATAGTAGTTATATTCTTGTACATAGGGGCAGTATTATAGTAGTTATATTCTTGTACATAGGGGCAGTATTATAGTAGTTATATTCTTGTACATAGGAGCAGTATTATAGTAGTTATATTCTTGTACATAGGGGGTAGTATTAAAGTAGTTATATTCTTGTACATAGGGTGCAGTATTATAGTAGTTATATTCTTGTACATAGTTGACAGTATTATAGTAGTTATATTCTTGTACATAGGGGCAGTATTATAGTAGTTATATTCTTGTACATAGTTGACAGTATTATAGTAGTTATATTCTTGTACATAGGGGGCAGTATTATAGTAGTTATAATCTTGTACATAGGAGCAGTATTATAGTAGTTATATTCTTGTACATAGGGGGTAGTATTAAAGTAGTTATATTCTTATACATAGGGTGCAGTATTATAGTAGTTATATTCTTGTACATAGGGGGTAGTATTATAGTAGTTATAGTCTTGTACATAGGGGGTATTATTAAAGTAGTTATATTCGTGTACATAGGGGGTAGTATTATAGTAGTTATATTTTTGTACATAGGGGCAGTTTTATAGCAGTTATATTTTTGTGTATAGCGGCGATTCAATTCTATACAGATTAAAAAAGTGCTTAGTGTCCTTTATACGATTAGTGACTGGTGTATAATCAGAGTATTTAGTGAATCCTGTTTCCAGCAGTGTTCCCTGATGCTCTCTCCTCCCACACCACGCAGACTCCTCCATGCTCCCCCTGCCTCAGCTGTGTCTGCACAAAAGTCCCATAGAGCCGCAGACAGACAGGGAACTATCTCTGACGTGATCCCACTGTCAACTAGCAGAAGTGGGTTCTGTGCAATGTGTATCTAGCAATGTGCAAACTGCAGCTGGAGAACCACAAGTCCCAGGACAACTGTGCATGTGCGATACTGTCTGATGAGCTGCATATCCAATCTTCTGTGTGATACTGTCGGCTGAGCTGTGTATCCAATCCTATCCTGTGTGATACTGTCTGCTCAGCTGTGTATCTAATCCTATCCTGTGTGATACTGTCTGCTGAGCTGTGTATCTAATCCTATCCTGTGTGATACTGTTTGCTGAGCTGTGTATCTAATCCTATCCTGTGTGATACTGTCTGCTGAGTTGTGTATCTAATCCTATCTTGTGTGATACTGTCTGCTGAGCTGTGTATCTAATCCTATCCTGTGTGATACTGTCTGCTGAGCTGTGTATCTAATCCTATCCTGTGTGATACTGTCTGCTGAGCTGTGTATCTAATCCTATCCTGTGTGATACTGTCTGCTGAGCTGTGTATCTAATCCTATCCTGTGTGATACTGTCTGCTGAGCTGTGTATGTAATCCTATCTCCATTGTGATACTGCCTCAGTCCAGGCCTATGACCTCTCGCTGTGTGCAGTGCATGCTGGGTATATCGGATTCCACTTCCTGCCCAGCTTGTACTCATACTCGGCCTTTTCTTCCTCACGTCTTCTTCAGACCTGCGTCCTCCATTGTGACCTCGCGGAACATTATAACTGGTTTTAAAAACATAAAAATAAGCCCTTTATGTTTCCTCACATCGCTCCAGTTGTTTTGTTCAAAGAACAGGAAGCGATTTGCAGCGTCTCGTTTGTTGTACTCAGCCCCTCGGCCCCCACCTCTGCTCCTGTATAACACACCCTGGGTGTTGTAACATCAACGTCAATGCTTATGCATTAGATATCCCACATGGAGAAATCCTCCGATTGTGGGGAAATAACTGATACAGCAATGGAGTTTCTGGAAGAAAGTCA
The DNA here is from genome assembly GCF_048569485.1 of Anomaloglossus baeobatrachus. Classification (NCBI taxonomy): domain Eukaryota; kingdom Metazoa; phylum Chordata; class Amphibia; order Anura; family Aromobatidae; genus Anomaloglossus; species Anomaloglossus baeobatrachus. Next base: position 89,740,810 of record NC_134364.1, on the reverse strand, counting down.
CATTTTTAATGGGGAACTATAGTCACATCACACGTCAAAATCTTAAGGTTTTTTTGGGGTGGTCACTGTCTGTATGACATATAAATTTATTCGCCAACCCTCTTGGAACTTGTGAGTGGCTCCCAGAAGGAGAGACTTGACCCATCTTTGATTGTTCGGCGCTCTTTTGCTTCTGCCTGTTAGAATTTTGGCAAATAGTTACCAACATTCTATAAGCCACACCCCCGAACTGTCTGTACAAAATCGAAACGTTCCTGAAAGCCCACTTTTGGGCTAAATTTACTCTTCGGTTCCCATGGCCATGTTGATATTGTTGGCAAACATGCTCAAGCAATCTTAGGGACCCAGGAAACATGTCTCCATATCTCAGCTTCCTAAACTGTGACATAATAATGACTGGTATATTGGTGCGGTTGGGTGGAATCAGTGTAAAATACACCGTAAACTGCAGCAGTGAATTTTATAGGGATTACCAGTCCTCTCATGACTATACTTTATGGACATTTTGGACCCTTCTCAGATTTAAAGGCCTCCTACTATGTATTTCATCCTACAAGCTTAGTAATAATCTAGGGGAGGGGGCACCAGTGTATCTACTAAGCAGCCTCTTAGATTGTCAAGTATGTCCCTCCCCCCTTGTGAGCGTTGTAACCAATCTGATAAGTGGGGAAGAGTCACATGACACATTTAAAATCAACCCTGCCTCTAAGATACAGTAGGAGGGCTTAATCTATAGAGGGGCGGAGCCTATATCTTAAATTGCCTTAATTGGTGCTTTGGGGGCACTATTTAACTGATTTATGTGATCAGTTTTGATAAGAACATAAAGGGATGTCATAACCTGAAAAAGTCTTGTCCTAATGTCCAGTTCCCTTTAACTGATGTCTGTGGCAGTTACCGCATGGATCTGGATCCACATTAGGTGTAAGGATCTTCTGAAAATGTCACTTTTGTGTTTAGAAGGTTGGCATGCCGCCAGTGGTTATGGACATAGCCTTCCAGATGCATGTCCCAGTTACGTGTAGTCATCTCTTGTATGATCTGAATATCAGCGGTAAATCACCGTCTATGACCACAGAATACAGGGGTTCTCTCCACAGCTGCAGTGAGTTTTGCATTGTCCAAGTGTTCATGGGGAAGGGTAACACTGTGGTAATGCTCGGCCCTGTGACTGCTGGCCTATGATCAAAGGATGTCTTGGAAAACCCGTGTGAGAGCCATTACACTGACCATTGGTGCAAAATAGCAGTCAAAAAACAGAGCCATACTGTTCCCAAGTAATACTGACATAAAATGTCCAAGTAATAGCAGTATACAGTGTGGAAGTAGTAGTGCCATACTGTTCCTAAGTAACAGTGCCAGAAAATGTCCTAGTAATAGTGTCATTCAGAGTCCAAGTAATGGTGACAATGTAATATTGCCATATGGTGACCAAATAATAGTGCCATATGGTATCCAAGTATTAATTACATATGGAGTCCACGTAATAGTGCCATATATTGTCCATTATAGTGACATATAGTTTCCAAGTAAAATGCCAGTGTGCAAGTAATAGTGCCGTAGTGTGCCCAGGTAATATTCCCATAAAGTATCCCATTAATAGTGGCGTACGGTGTCCAAGTAATAGTGACAAAGTAATATTGCCATATGGTGACCAAATAATAGTGTTATACGGTATCCAAGTATTAGTGCCATACGGACTCCAAGTAATAGTGCCATATATTGTCTGTTATAATAATGTATGGTGTGAAAGTAATAGTGCCAGTCTCCTAATAATAGTGCTGTACTCTGCACAAGTAATAGGGCCATAAATTAATACTTGCATACGGTTTTCAAGTAATTACACCACATGGTGTCCAAGTAATTGCCATATGTTGTCCAAGTAGAAGTGTCACACAGTATCCAAGTAACTGAGTCATACAGAGCCCAAGTATTAACGCCACACAGAACCCAAGTTATAGTTCCATAAACAGTGCTATACCGTATCCAAGTAATAGTGCCGAACTCTGCCCAAGTAAAGGCCCCGTTACACGCAGCGATATCGCTTGCGAGCGTACCCGCCCCCGTCGGTTGTGCATCACGGGCAAATCGCTGCCCGTGGCGCACAACATCGTTAGGACCCGTCACACGGGACTTACCTGCCTAGTGACGTTGCTGTGGCCGGCGAACTGCCTCCTTTCTAAGGGTGCAGTTTGTCCGGCGTCACAGCGACATCACTAAGCGGCCGCTCAATAGAAGTGGAGGGGCGGAGATGAGCGGCCGGAACATCCCGCCCACCTCCTTCCTTCCTCATTGCGGGCGGCCGCAGGTAAGGAGAGGTTCCTCGTTCCTGCGGTGTCACACATAGCGATGTGTGCTGCCGCAGGAACGACGAACAACCTGCATCCTGCAACAGCAACGATAATCGGGAAAGGAACGACGTGTCAATGATCAACGATTAGGTGAGTAATTTTGATCGTTAACGGTCGTTCGTGCGTTTCACACGCAACGACATCGCTAACGAGGCCGGATGTGCGTCACGAGTTCCGTGACCCCAACGACATCTCATTAGCGATGTCGTTGCTTGTAAAGCGGCCTTTAGAGTATCGTATATTGTCCAAATAGGAACAACATACAGGGTACAAATAATAGTGCCACAGTTCAAGTACTAAAGCCATACAGCGGCCAAGTATTTGTTCATACAATCTCCAAGTAATAGGGCCATACTGTGTTCAAATAATTATGCCATACAGTGAGTATCCAAATAATAATGCCATGGAGTTCCTAAGTAATAGTGCCATATAATGCTGGATTATTAGCACTATGAAGTGCAAAATAGTACTGCACAGTGCCTGAGTTATAGTAACGTGAAATTTGTCATATAATAGACAACATACAGTGCCCAAATCATAGCGCTATATAATGGCAAATTAATAGTGTCATAAAGTGTCCAAGTCAAACAATAACCACCCCCACCCCCACCCCCACCCCCACGCCCAAAAAAAAAGCTAAAATAAGAATCAGCAGGACTGAGACAGAGCTCATAGTGCAGAGTGCCAGGATGGGCCTCATTCCCCCATTGTATGTCAGGCCCTCGGGGTATTGCATAATGCATCCATATTGAGCACATGGTTGCAGCATTCCCACACTGTGGGCACGGGCTCCTGCCTGACTCTGCTCTTACAGACAAGCTGTGTTTTGTGCCCACCATGTAGGTGTATGGTCGGAGGTCTGGACTCGTTCTGATGCTTCAGTCACACAGAGACGCCGGATATAGCTGTGCGCTGAGACGTCGTGTCTGTGGGGGAAAATGCTTATTTACTGCGGGCAGAGGCGGGTGACTCAGCTCTGTAATTATTACATCACACACACACTGCTCTGCTTCCAAATCTGTACACGAGGTCAGTTTTATATTTGCAATACTCGCCATTAGGAATGGATATGCTAACACCTATAATAGATGACTTGACTAGTGGGTGCCAAAACATTTGCAGCCCCCTTAAACCCAATGCATTAAGGCTGTGGAAAACTGTTACAACCCAATGAAGGGGTTTAGGAGTGATATGTTTGTGAACCCTCCGGATATTCGGGAGCCGGGCACCATCATATGTGATATGTTCTTCGATCCAATTCTAAAATGATGACCATCTGATTTTAATATTTAACACCGGAGCTTACCCGGCACCCACAAAGGACCTTTGCTTTGTGCTTTTAAAGGAGAATTTACCATTATGTCAACATTTAAAGGTAAATTGTCATAGAGGAGGAGTCTAAGGAAGTCTCCGCCCACATTTTCTATCACTTTCAATCTTAAAGTTGTATAAATCAGATTGTTTGGGTATTTCCTCCAGGAAAATCAGATTTGCCCATCAGATGTGTAAACTATTTAGTTTCTCATCCTCTCATTTCTCTAATATCAGCCTGACGACACAAGTGGAGGGGAGACGTGTGTTCTCGAGCCACGTTCTGTCCATACATGCGGCGCGCCTGCTGCAGGGCAAGGGATACGGCGAGGGGAGCAGGCCCGGACAGGAACAGCCATCTCCTATTTGGAATGACTAACACGTTGCAGCACATGATGTGACAGCAAGGCTTTTCACGGCCTTCGGGCGTGGGCTTACCTTATGCTCAGGAGGCAGGTTCAGGCCAGCGCTGTGCTGAGGTTCGGAAAACTCAAGAACATCCATCGACTGCTAAACACCTAGGGCCTGAGAAGAAAACCATAACAATCATGTTTGTAGTGACGTTTTTGAAGATTTTTTTTATTTTGGCCACACACACACAGATGTAGCAACAACGCTCTTGGATAGTGAACCATCTGTTGGTTCTAAATCACTATATATGGAACCAAATCTCAGTTGAAGAAGGTCCTTATGTGTCAGAGAGTCCACTTATTCCCAAGTGTTTAATGTGTTTTCATCAGGATAAATGTACACATAGTGGTAGGTCATATACTAAAGGGGTTTTAAAGTGTTTCTCCTGTCACCAGGTCAAAAGTATCTAGTTTTTGCTTCAGTTTTATTCCTGCTGCTCCCCTGAGTATTACATCTTTTGTTTTTTAAACTTCCGACATACGGTTCCAGAGATATGAGCCTTTTAATTTGCTGTTTATTAGCCTTTAAAAGGGGGTGTGGCTCAGTCTGAAGACACTCCCCCAGAGAATTCTGTGAGACACGCCCTTTGGTAAAGATCATAAAAACAATTATCATTAAATTTAAAGGGTCATATCTCTGGAACAATATGGCATATTCTAAAAAAGAAAAAAACTGAATACTCAGGGGAGGAGCGGGAATAAAATTAGAACAAAATCTGGACACTTTTGACTCAGTGAAAGAGCCCCTTTAAGAGACCACTTGGTCAAACCTAAAAAGATAGGTAGTGTGGAAATCTTGAAGGGAAATTGAGGTCAACTGGTTCCTCTTGCCCATGAAACGTGTCCCATAGCTAACACTAGATATTAAACTCCTACAGATGTGTAGTTGGCAGGATATGTAAACAATAGAGCGTCCCTTTAAGCGAGGGATTTAGTTTCTTGCCTTTGCAGGACCTTCTGGCTCAGAAGATTGGGGAATGTGACAGGGCCCTTTTTGGAAAGGTTTTGTTCTAAAATGCATCCCTATGCGTACATTTCTTGTTCCCTATGGATGATCGAAAGCACCCACTAGGTCTTAAACGGATTTTCCAAGACTATACAAAATTAGGCCACGGCAGGTGATGTGATAAGAAAGGAAAATAACCTATATTTACAAGTTATATTTTCTCCTATTCCATCTCCACTGTTCAGAGATAGTCTTTTCTGCAGCCTCAAATCCACTATGATAGAAAAAATAAATAAAATAAAAGCCATAGTGTAGGGTACTGGTCTTCATCACCCTGTATGTGCCTCCAGGACACAGATTTGTGGCTGACGTGTATCAACAGAAAAGCATATTATGAGTGACACCAAAGATACACGACTAAAAAAATAAAATCTAAATATAAAATTGTAATAAAAGACAAAACGGAAAAAAAAAAAAAGACAAAAGAATAATGCAGACGTGTGGGCTTGAGTCAGAAGGCCTGCACCTGTGTGACATACAGGAAGTGGTTGTATGGGGCAATACACCCGTCATCTATACACCCATCATCTCACCGAAGCAAAACCCTTAAAAACAACCAAGAAACAATGAGAATCAGACAATCACATATTACTTATTAGGATGGCACAGCTAGTAGTCACCCACGTATAAAATGAGTTCATATACTAGCTATATTCTTAAATCTAGGAGCCGCTGTTATAGCAGTTATAGACTTTGACTAACATAGGAGCAGTATTACAGTAGAAAAAAGTTAGAATCTGGCGCTTGTTCCAATTGAAATGCCTTTATTCGTCATCTCATATAGCAACCATGAAAAAGGGCCAGCCAAAACATACTAAAATCTTAAAATACGCAGACGGGTTTCGGTAAGAATACCTTAGTCAGGGAAGCAATGACTAAGGTACTCTTACCAAAACGCATCTGCGTATTTTAAGATGTTTGTGTGTTTTGGCTGTGACTTTTTCATAATTACTTTGCGAATAAATGAATAAAGGTATTTCAAGTGGAATAAGTCCTGAGCAGTGATATTAGTAGTTGCATATTTGTATATAGGGGGTAACATTATAGTCATTATATTCTTGAATATAGGGGTCAGTATTATAGTAGTTAAATTTCTTGTACATAGGGAGCAGTAATATAGTAGTTATATTCTTGTACATAGGGGCAGTATTATAGTAGTTATATTCTTGTACATAGGGAGCAGTAATATAGTAGTTATATTCTTGTACATAGGGGCGGTATTATAGTAGTTATATTCTTGTATATAGGGGCAGTATTATAGTAGTTATATTCTTGTACATAGGGGCAGTATTATAGTAGTTATAGTCTTGTACATAGGGAGCAGTAATATAGTAGTTATATTCTTGTACATAGGAGCAGTATTATAGTAGTTATATTCTTGTACATAGGAGCAGTATTATAGTAGTTATATTCTTGTACATAGGAGCAGTATTATAGTAGTTATATTCTTGTACATAGGGGCAGTATTATATCAATTATATTCTTGTACATAGGGTCAGTATTATAGTAGTTATATTCTTGTACATAGGGGCAGTATTATAGTAGTTATATTCTTGTACATAGGGGCAGTATTATAGTAGTTATATTCTTGTACATAGGGGCAGTATTATAGTAGTTATATTCTTGAATATAGGGGCAGTATTATACTAGTTATATTCTTGTACATTGGGGCGGTATTATAGTAGTTATATTCTTGAATATAGGGGACAGTATTATAGTAGTTATATTCTTGTACATAGGAGCAGTATTATAGTAGTTATATTCTTGTACATTGGGGCAGTAATATAGTAGTTATATTCTTGTACATAGGAGCAGTATTATAGTAGTTATAGTCTTGTACATAGGGGCAGTATTATATCAATTATATTCTTGTACATAGGGTCGGTATTATAGCAGTTGTATTCTTGTACATAGGGAGCAGTATTATAGTAGTTATATTCTTGTACATAGGGGGCAGTATTATAGTAGTTATATTCTTGTACATAGGGGGCAGTATTATAGTAGTTATATTCTTGTACATAGAGGGCAGTATTATAGTAGTTATATTCTTGTACATAGGGGCAGTATTATATCAATTATATTCTTGTACATAGGGTCAGTATTATAGTAGTTATATTCTTGTACATAGGGGCAGTATTATAGTAGTTATATTCTTGAATATAGGGGCAGTATTATACTAGTTTTATTCTTGTACATAGAGGGCAGTATTATAGCAGTTATATTCTGTACATAGAGGGCAGTATTATAGCAGTTGTATTCTTGTAAATAGGAGCAGTATCAGGGTGCGTGCCCAGGATCAGTGTTTGCAGCATTTTGGATGCAGCATGCTTCAGCTGCGTCCAAAACGCTGAGGCTGCTTTCACACTTGCGTTGTTTTGCATCAGTTGCAATCCGCCGTCTTGAGGAATCACGGTAACCAATGCAGAAATCCGTGTATTCCTCATAGACTTCTATTAAGGGCGGATTGCAACTGATGATATTGCGTTGCATCCGCCCCGCAGCGCATCAGTCGTTTAGTGACTGACCGTCTGGTGGTAGGAACGCGGAATATAACGTTTTTTTGTTGCTGTGAAAAAACGAACTCAGCAGGATTCCGTCGGAATCCGTCAAGAGGCATAATGAATGTCTATGGTGCTAGATTCCATCATTGTGCGTCATGTGACAGATTCCAGAGCAGGATTTCGGCACGTTCTACTGAGCATGCCCAGCATAACCATGTCCTCTCTCTCGTTTAGTGGACGGGATTTCTAAAAATCCCGTGCCCACTGTGCTTGTTTTTTCAGCAGCAAACACTGACCTGTGGTGCATCTTTCCAGACCGCAGCATGTCAATTGTTTGCTGCGGATTTGTATGCATCCTCTGTAGGGAGAGCACAAGCGAGAGACCGCAGCGCACTGAACCCTGATCGTGGGCACAAGTAGCTAGCACAAGTAGCTACAGTCTCCTGCGTTTTCCTGCGGTGGAGACTCGCGGCCCCTCCGGTCAGGACCTGCTGCGTCCAGGATGCAGTGAGTCTTGATCATGGGCACATACCCTAATAAGAGTAGTTATATTCTTATAAATAGGGGCAGTATTATAGTAGTTATATTCTTGTACATTGGGGCATTATTATAGTAGTTATATTCTTGTACATAGGGGAGCAGTATTATAGTAGTTATATTCTTGTACATAGGGGACAGTATTATAGTAGTTATATTCTTGTATATAAGGGCAGTATTATAGTAGTTATATTCTTGTATATAAGGGCAGTATTATAGTAGTTATATTCTTGTATATAAGGGCAGTATTATAGTAGTTATATTCTTGTATATAGGGGCAGTTTTATAGTAATTATATTCTTGTATATAGGGGGGCAGTATTATAGTAGTAGTATTTTTGTCCATACGGGTAGTAGTATAGTAGTTATATTCTTGTACATAGGGGCAGTAGTATAGTAGTTATATTCTTGTACATAGGGGACAGTATTATAGTAGTTACTGTATATTCTTGTACATAGAGGGCAGTTTTATAGTAATATATTCTTGTACATAGGAGCAGTATTATAGTAGTAGTATTTTTGTATATGGGGCAGTATTATAGTAGTTATGTTTTGAATGTTCTACTTTCTATCTTGAGTGACAGCTTAGATCACGGGGGGAGGGGGGATTTGTTTCTCTTACCATTTCTGGTGCACATCTCATGACACATCTGACATCTTCAGAGAAGTTCTCCCCACACCTCGCCTACGTTGTGACATTCTCAAGTTAAAGCTTTGTGAACTCGTTCCAGCCAGACTGTTTAATAGCTGTTTCCCTGCTGACATATCCTTTTTGAATATTGCAGTCACACATCATCAGTGCTGAAGAGATATTGGAAATCAATGCAGAACGCTAAATAATGTTATTGCATACTCGTATAAGAATCTGTATTTTACTGGCCGCTGTCACTTTATGTACCGTATTAATGTTTGCAATAGTATTACGGCTTACCTACACTGAACACGTAGCAAGCATAAAACAATATAATGGCCTACCTTTGGTGATCGCCCCTATAAACACTAGGGAGAAGGTCACAAAGGCTTTTTTATAGTCCCTCTATACCGAGATTTGAGGGTCTCTGGTACAATATAATATTTGATCGACAGGGCTGGACGCCTAAAGGCAAAACCTAAGTTTCAAATTCCATCAATTTTGTGCCATTTCATGTACTTTCCACTTTCTTCTAGCCATGTAATTCGCCATATGTTAATCGAACAGAAGTAGATGTAGTATTTTTGGTCACCCCATGGAAGACTACCTTGTGTGGTACTTGGACAGTAGTTTCGAAAGATCTCATGTAGTTGTGTTTTCTCATAAAATGGTATTTGGGTTGTTCAAGTTTCTCCACCTTTTCCCAGACATTATCTTGGGTCAAATACGGCAAGATGTTTATTTGACGCTGATGGTCATTAATGCTACTTTCTGTTCTCGAATTTGGGTTCTGACCTTCCTGCTTTCTATGAGAAAAAACTCCTATGACTGAAATAAGGTTTTCAAATGTATCAAGACGAGATGTATGCAGAGGCTTAAGCTCTTCTGATTATAAGTGACTGATGTCTATTTTTTTTTAGCTTTAGGCATGTTTGAAGTGTCCATCTCTATTGCCAACACAGTGAAAAATGAAATATGATATGGTTGGGTAAGCAGGCACAAACCAGAGATGTTAGTTCACCACTTTTGAACAGCGGATTTGAGTTTGCAGATAGGCACTTTGATGCAACAGAGCCGAGTCTGCAGACAGCACTTTGGAACTTTTAAGTCAGGTTTGCAGAAAAGCAACTGGATTCAGCAGAGCCAAGTGTGCAGACAGAACCTTGGAACAACAGTCAGGTTTGCAAATAGGCACCTCGACTCAGCAGATCCGTATGTGTGGATAGCAACTCAGAATATCATAGTTTAGAATGAGAACAGGCACCTTGATGCAGTAGAGTTGATTGTGCAGACAGCACCAAAGAACAGCAGGCACCTTAATACAGCAAAGTGAAGGATGCGGAGAAGTACCTTGAAACAGAAGACCTGTGTAGACAGAGAGGCAACTTAGTGACACAGAATCGAGTCTGCAAACAGCAATTGCGAGTTAGTTAGGAAGCACCCTTAGTGGCAGAAGTTTGGGCTGACTTCCTGAATACTCATGCCTTGTGCAATCACCTGAGCCAGCCTTAAAAGGCTTGATAGTGTGATATTAAAAGTTTGCGCTGACATGCAACACTACCGAGATAGGAGCCAGGACAGCTGCGTAACAGAGACAAAATGGATATTTCAATGATGCACTGTAGACGAGATTTCGATAATGGAATTTTCTGACCTGAAATGAAGACGTCCTTTGCTCTTGTGTCTTCACGCTCCATTGAAAGAGGGAAAACACTGACCTGACACCAACACTTGATATATATTACCGTATAAAGGGATAATTCTGACAGGACCTGAACATGACCTGCAATGGCGTCAATACCGGCAACGGATATTGAATATTTTTAGCAGATCCTCCATTAAGACTTATGTTCTCAGTCTTGTTTATGAAGGGATGTCCTTTCTGGCTGAGGGCTTTCCACAATGGTTCTTTATCATGAAATCTCGTCTTAAGGCATACCATCGAAAATCAGCACTTTCTGGCCATTTACATTCCAGAAGTTCCCCTTCACCCATCCGCACATGAGATTTGTCAAAATTTCTCTCTCTCTACGCTTTTCTTTTCCAAGGATTTTGCTAAATCACTTCCCTTTTCCAATGATCCAACTGTTTTCGGATTTAGGGAAGCACAGATGCAGAAGCCGAACGCTCAGTGGAATTTCCTAAAGCCTGAAAACTCTTGCCAAAGGTTCTCAAAATAGGAAATTTTGATTTTACATATGGAGGGCTGTGACTGATTACAGTTTGCCCTTTGTTCAGGGTATGGTTAAACCTCTCAGCACTAATCCAAAATCTGGGAGGAAAGGTGGCCACGTACCAAAAATTATTTAGGGTCATGTCCCTTTTTCACCATTCTCTCTTTCTATCCCATCGAGGACAGAAAAGTGGCAGATCCTTGGAATATTTATTACGTCCTTGCTCGAATGCTTAAAAAAAGTTCCAAAATAATTATGGTGTCTCGAGTCATTTTTGGTGCTTCTGTCTTAATAAGTAGACCCTAAAAATATACAAAGAAGAGCTGAAAAGTTGCAAAAAGTTCATGAGGCACAGAGAACTCTATATGGGAAATTATACGTGGCAGCGTGTGAAGTCCATACATTGGCCAATAGATTAGAGTAAAATGATTTGCAGGATACCGGACCAGAGACCATCTGATAGTGGTCCCGTGATTACCGTGAACCATCTCCAACCAGTCACCATTCCCTGCTTCTATTTTTAGTTAGCCCGTGATGTTTTGCCTGTGTCAAGCCAAAATGGTGACAATTTGTTGGACCTACTGATCAAAATCAGAGCTGGGATTGTCAGCAGGAAGGAGAAGGTTCACAAGGCTCTGGTCTGGTGGCTATTAACTACGGTACTGACCAGGCTGCTATACCAAGGTACCGCAAATCTTCTTACTTAGCTTTATCAGCCATTAATGCCAAATAGGCCAACGTATTAGAATCTCGGGGAGAAAACCCTTCACAAACGCCAGATAAAGTTTGTGATTTGTAATGGCCAATTTTAGGGAAAAATCATCAGTAGTGCACAATGGAAACCATCGGTCTCGTGGTCAAAAATAATTTACCGTATGTATTTTATAAGAGAACCTGGAACATCTATTGCAGTCTAGATTTGAAGGTCTGCCCCAAGATCAGCACCTGGAGGCTCCACAAACTCAGAGATTTTAAAGTCAAGGACACCTGCTTAATGCCTATACTGATCCACTCTTATCCGCATGCCATAAGTAATGACCTATATTGAATGCAGGGATGTCACTACCCAGGACTGTACTATTATGAGCCCAGTGATGTCACAACCCGGGACTGTCCTATAAGTACAGTGATGTCACCACACAGGACTATTCTATACAGTGCCTTGCGAAAGTATTTGGCCCCCTTAAATTTTTCAACCTTTTCAACATTTCAGGCTTCAAACATGAAGATAAAAATGTTAATGTTATGGTGAAGAATCAACAACAAGTGGGACACAATTGTGAAGGTGAACGAAATGAAATGTATTGCTTATTTTAAACTTTTTAAAAAAAAAAAAAAAAATAACTGAAAATTGGGGCGTGCAATATTATTCGGCCCCTTTAAGTTAATACTTTGTAGCACCACCTTTTGCTGCAATTACAGCAGCAAGTCTCTTGGGCTATGTGTATCAGTTTTGCACATCAAGAGACTGAAATTCTCGCCCATTCTTCCTTTGCAAACAGCTGGAGCTGAGTGAGGTTGGATGGAGAGCGTTTGTGAACAATAGTTTTCAACTCTTTCCGCAGATTCTCGATTGGTTTCAGGTCTGGACTGTGACTTGGCCATTCTAACACCTGGATACATTTATTTGTAAATCATTCTATTGTAGATTTTGCTTTATGTTTGGGATCATTGTCTTATTGAAAGACAAATCTCCGTTCCAGTTTCAGGTCTTTTGCAGACTCCAACAGGTTTTCGTCAAGAATGGCCCTGTATTTGGCTCCATCCATCTTCCCTTCTTCCCTTCAATTTTAACTGTCCCTGCTGAAGAAAAGCAGGCCTAAACCATGATGCTGCTACCACCATGTTTGACAGTGGGGATGGTGTGTTCAGGGTGATGAGCTATGTTGCTTTTTCGCCAAACATATCGTTTGGCATTGTGCCCAAATAGTTTGATTTTTGTTTCATTTGACCAGACCACCTTCTTCCACATGTTTGGTGTCTCCCAGGTGGCTTGTGGCAAACTTTAAACAACACTTTTTATGGATATCCTTGAGAAATAGCTTTCTCCTTGCCACTCTTCCATAAAGACCAGATTTGTGCAGTGCACAGATTGTACAGTGCAGATCGTTGTCCTATGGACAGACTCTCCCACCTCAGCTGTAGATCTCTGCAGTTCATCCAGAGTGATCATGGGCCTCTTGGCTGCATCTCTGATCAGACTTCTCCTTGTTTGAGATGAAAGTTTGGATGGACGGCCGGGTCTTGGTAGATTTGCAGTGGTGTGATACTCCTTCCATTTCAATATGATCGCTTGCACACTGCTCCTTGGAATGTTTAAAGTTGTGGAAATCTTTTTGTAACCAAATCCGGCTTTACATTTCTCCACAACAGTATCATGGACCTGCCTGTTGTGTTCCTTGGTCTTCATGATGCTATCTGCGCTATATACAGAACAGTGAGACTATCACAGAGCAGGTGCATTTATACGGAGACTTGATTACACACAGGTGGATTATATTTATCATCATCAGTCATTTAGGACAACATTGGATCATCCAGAGATCCTCAATGAACTTCTGGAGTGAGTTTGCTGCACTGAAAGTAAAGGGGATGAATAATATTGCACGCCCCAATTTTCAGTTATTAATTTTTTAAAAAGTTTAAAATAAGCAAAAATATCATTCAACTTCATAATTGTGTCCCATTTGTTGTTAATTCTTCGCCATAACATTCCAATTTTTATCTCTATGTTTGAAGCCTGAAATGTGGGAAAAGTTTGAAAAATTCAAGGGGGACGAATACTTTCGCAAGGCACTGTAAGTATAGCTTTATTTGATAAGGGACGTGAGGTCTTTTGATAGAGGACTCTTATAGATTCTCAAAAGTACGGTATATTGTGGCCAGATAATGCCACCATTTCCTGCTTCCCTCCATGTGACTTGGAAGAGGTTCCTTTTTGGCCTTGCAGTGAAACGAGCCTATTGTCACTATTGGTTGGGGGAATGGTGGCTGCTGTTCAACAACCATGAATGCACAAAAGACACAATTGTGTACAGCAGTCAGTTCCCGCTCTGCTCCTAAGGAAGCCGGCGAGATGCGCTCCTACCCGAAAACCAGGTCATGTTTGTGGTCAAAGCAACATTCATTCACTGCCCTCAATGAGAAGTTTTATGAAAACTAATTACAAATCCAAGACCTGTCAGGATGACTTAGGGCAGAATTCCTCACACAACTTGAACACTAGAGATAATTCCAATGTCCCATTCCCAGTGTGTCAAATTTACAGGGGTCCAGGAGCTGAGATACGGAGACTTGGGAGCTGTTTGGTGGCGTATGCAGATTTCCCAGCTGTTTTAGCTGTTTTCTGCCATGGTCAGGACTAGTTAATCACTAATGAATAACACAATTAGTTTGATTATATTTTTATTCTTCTGCAGAAGGTTCCACAGGGTTTGTCACCAGATTTCCCAGACCCCTGAATATACAGTCTGAATGCTAAAAAAAAATATACTCAGTTGCCACCTACATCATAATAGTGTGAAGAAAGCGTCGACTCATAAAACCTTCAAAATGATCAGATCCAAAAGGTCAATGTTAATAAAGTGCAATAAACATAAGCTTAATCTGTTAACATAATATATCTATTGACAATAATACATTCACCAATGTGCAAAAAACCCAATTGCTATAATACTGTCCCCATGTACAAGAATATAACTACTATAATACTGACCCCTATGTACAAGAATATAACTACTATAATACTGCCCCAATGTACAAGAATATAACTACTATAATACTGCCCCTATGTACAAGAATATAGCTACTATAATACTGCTCCCTATGTACAAGAATATAACTGCTATAATACTGCCCCCTATGTACAAGAATATAACTACTGTGAGACTGTGACCGGGGTTATCTATGACGGCCGGTATGTCTCGCCCCGGTTGTGCTCACTCCATGATAGAAAGTAAATCCACTCTAGGGTTAATGCTGTTTCCCTACAGGCTGAAGGAAGGGTTAAATGGAAACAGGAACGAGGGGCAGGTGTGCCGGGTGTGAGGGAGTGATCACAACTCCCTGAGTCTCTGCTGGAGAGACATGTATATTGCTGTGGATTTTTGTTTGGACATTAAACACCGTGTGCTGTGAAACTTAATGCCTGGATCCCGTGTCTTCTGCTGCGCAGCCGACCGCGCTACCTCACATATGGTGGAGAATGCGGGCATGCCAGCCCGGTGAGGTGTACTTCCTTTTCTGGTGATCCGGTAGCACATGTCCTGGATTCAAGCAGCTATACTACGGCCCAAACCCAGCGACGCCATGGAGGACATACTAAGGCATTTGGCGCAGGCTAATGCACAGCAGCAGCAGGCTAATGCACAACAACAAGAGGCTAATGCACAGCAACAACAGGTGAATACCCACCTGCTCCGGACGTTGGAGCAACAGCAGCAACAGCACCAGCAATCCTTGAAATTGCAGGAAAAAAGGCACCAAGAACAGATGGTTCTCCTGGCCAAGTCAATCCGTGCCGGACCGGCAGCAACAACCCCGGGACCGGGTGACGACGGCAGCGTCCGGAAAGCGGTGAGACAAGCGTTGCAAAAGATGACCCCGGGGGATGATGTTGAAGCGTTCCTGGCAGTGTTTGAGCGGGTGGCCGAGCGGGAAAAGCTGCCGACCCCCCAGTGGGCTGAGGTATTGTCGCCCTATCTGACGGGGGAACCCCAAAAAGCGTACCTGGACCTCGGTACCGAGGACGCCATTGACTATGTGACCCTGAAAGCCGAAATACTGGCTCGGTTGGGGGTGAATACCTATGTACGGGCTCAGCGGGTAAATCGGTGGTTCTATGAGGAAGCCAAACCCGTACGCTCCCAGGCCTATGACTTATTACATCTTGTAAAAAAGTGGTTGCAGCCTGACACTCTGAGCCCGGCGCAAATGGTGGAAAGGGTAGTAGTGGATCGTTTTGTGCGCACTTTACCCGTCACCGTTCAACGGTGGGTAGGACAGGGTGACCCGAGTACCCTGGACCAATTAGTGTCCCTGGTAGAGCGGCATGTGGCTACGCAGGACTTGATACGGGACACTGAGACTTTGCGTACCGCCCGTCGGTCCGGCCCCTCCAAGCCTAGGGCCAAGGACCCACCGCCGACACCGGTACAGGAGTCCGCTACCATCCTGGCTGAGGCCGCGCCCGCCGTTCCTGAGGTCCGGAAGGCCATGTACCCTAAACGACAACTTGTCAAGGGGGTTTCCTTCCCTATTAGATGTTGGCGGTGCCAGCGGGTGGGACATATGGAAGCCCAGTGTCCCCTGACCACGGAGCCCATGGATTGTGGGGTTACCCGGCGGGGTTCAATGTATGCTCAGGTGGTGTGTACCGCTGACCTGGTTCCCCCAGAGACTGAGCCCCACTTGTGCCAAATACAGGTGAATGGATGTCCGGTTACAGGATTGTTGGATTCCGGAAGCTTAGTGACCCTTGTGCGATCCACCTTGAGGGCTAAAGTAAAGGCCACAGGACGTACCGTGGGGGTGGTTTGCATACATGGGGACCGCCGAGACTATCCCACGGGGATTGTCACCATCACAGCACCTTGCGGTCAGGTGCAACATGAGGTGGGACTGCTTAACACTCTTCCTTATGACGTGATCCTAGGACGGGATCTGCCCTATTTTTGGACTTTATGGAAGGGAACCCCTAGATCCCCTCCGATATTGGTCAGTCCGGGGCCTGAGCCCTACAATCCTGAATCCGGGACACCTGCCGTAGGGGTCCCCATGATAGGGACAGAATGTGAACCCGATAGGTCGCCCCTAGAGGTATTGGCAGGAGAGGCTGAGACGGTCGAGCCCATCCCGGACTTGGAGGCATCCCCGGATGCGTTTGGGACAGCCCAACTCCAGGACCCTACGTTAATACATGCCCGGAATAGGGTGTTAGTAATTGACGGGGTGGCCCAGCTGCCCGGTGCCCAGGTAAGGTACCCCCATTTCGCTCTTAAACAGGATTTACTCTACCGGGTAGATGAAATACGGGGCGTGGGGGTGGAGCAGTTGGTGGTGCCCCAGCCGTATCGCCGGCGGGTCCTCGACTTGGCTCATAAACATCTGATGAGTGGCCACCTAGGGGTCAAGAAAACGCAGGAGCGAATATTGCAAAGGTTCTATTGGCCCGGGGTCTTTGGGGAGGTAAAACGGTTCTGCGAAACCTGCCCGGAGTGTCAGCTTACCGCAACACTGGTCCACTTTCGCAGTCCGTTGGTGCCGTTACCCATTATAGAAGTCCCTTTTGAACGGATAGGGATGGATCTGGTGGGGCCCCTCGTAAAGTCTGCTCGAGGGCACCAACACATCCTAGTGATCGTTGACTATGCCACCCGGTATCCAGAGGCGATACCTCTCAGACATACTGCGGCAAAGCTTATAGCTCGGGAGTTGTTTTCTGTGTTCTGCCGGGTGGGGTTGCCCAAGGAGATCCTTACGGATCAGGGGACCCCATTCATGTCTAAAGTGACCAAAGAACTATGCCGGCTACTCCAGATCAAGCAGTTGCGTACGTCTGTGTATCATCCTCAGACGGATGGGTTAGTAGAACGATTCAATAAAACCCTGAAAACCATGCTAAAAAGGGTGATCTCCAAAGACGGGAAGGACTGGGATATGATGCTTCCCTATTTGATGTTTGCCATCCGAGAGGTGCCACAGGCATCCACGGGGTTTTCGCCTTTTGAATTGTTATACGGGCGACATCCTCGGGGATTGTTGAACCTGGCAAAGGAAACATGGGAGCAAGAGCCCACCCCCCATAAAAGTGTGATTGAACACATTTTAGGAATGCAGAACCGCATAAGCGCGGTCATGCCAATTGTGAAGGAGCATTTACAGGAGGCTCAGGCCGCGCAAAGCGGCCGCTATAATAGACAAGCCACCGTGCGGACCTTTAAACCCGGGGATCGGGTGTTGGTATTAATCCCCACGGCGGAGAGTAAATTCCTGGCTCAGTGGCAAGGCCCCTACGAGATAAAGGAAAAAGTCGGGGTGGTCAACTATAAAGTATTGCAGCCCGGTAGGCGGAAACCTGAACAAATATACCATGTCAACCTATTAAAACCGTGGCAGGAACGGGAAAGCCTGATGGTTGAGTTTCCCCCATCTCCCTCCTCTTCGGGTCGTTCACTCCCGGCTTCAGCGACCTCCGGAGAGGACGAACCGGAAGTAAGGATCGGAGAAGCCCTCACCAAGCAACAGAGGCGAGAGGCCAGACGGCTGGTTCAGCAGAACCCCGATGTCTTCTCCGAGTTGCCGGGTAGGACCAGTCTGATACGACATGACATTGTCACCGAGCCCCA
This sequence comes from Anomaloglossus baeobatrachus, assembly GCF_048569485.1. Taxonomy (NCBI): domain Eukaryota; kingdom Metazoa; phylum Chordata; class Amphibia; order Anura; family Aromobatidae; genus Anomaloglossus; species Anomaloglossus baeobatrachus. The sequence goes on along the minus strand of NC_134364.1, from coordinate 89,722,544 downwards.
CCTGAAGGTACGCCTGAAGTCATACCGCGTGCCGGAGGCTCGAAGACAAGCCATATCAGAAGAAGTGAAGACAATGCTACGCCTGGGGGTCATCGAAAAATCCCGGAGTGAATGGGCTAGTCCCATTGTCCTAATACCAAAACCCGATGGCTCCTTAAGGTTCTGCAATGACTTCCGGAGATTGAACGAAATATCCAAGTTCGATCTCTACCCCATGCCCCGGGTGGATGAGCTGATTGATAGGCTGGGACAGGCGCGATATTTCACCACGCTCGACCTGACCAAGGGGTACTGGCAGGTGCCACTGACGGAGTCCGCCAAGGAGAAAACCGCTTTTGTTACGCCGGAGGGTCTCTTCCACTATGTTGTCTTGCCTTTTGGGTTACATGGCGCTCCGGCCACGTTCCAGAGGTTGATGGACTTGGTGCTGGAACCCCACCAGGCGTATGCATCAGCGTACCTTGATGACATCATTATTTACAGCTCCGATTGGCAGACCCACTTGGAACAGGTACAAGCGGTGGTGGACGCGCTTCGAACAGCCGGATTGACAGCCAATCCCAAGAAATGTGCGTTGGGACTCACGGAAGCCCGCTACTTGGGCTACGTGATAGGCCAAGGAGTGATTAAGCCCCAAATTAACAAGGTTGAGGCGATCCAGAAGTGGCCTAGACCCCTGACCACGAAGCAGGTTAGGGCCTTCCTGGGTATCGTGGGGTACTACAGGAGGTTTGTAAAGGATTTTGCGGGACTATCAGCCCCCTTGACGGACCTTCTCAAAGGCAAGAAGTCCGTCATGGTACGCTGGACTCCGCAGGCCGAGGACTCCTTCCGGGCCCTGAAGGGGGTCCTGTGCGGACAGCCCGTTCTCGTACACCCTGATTTCCGGAAGGAGTTCATAGTACAGACTGACGCCTCAGAGGTCGGCCTGGGGGCAGTGCTGTCTCAGGTGGTTCAGGGGGAGGAACACCCCGTCACCTTCTTAAGTAGGAAGCTCACCCCTCCCGAGCGGAATTATAGCGTAGTGGAGAAGGAGTGCCTGGCGATCAAGTGGGCCTTGGAGTCCCTACGCTATTACCTGCTGGGACGGCAGTTTCGCTTGGTGACGGATCACTCTCCACTGGTCTGGATGAGGTCCGCCAAGGAACGGAATGCCCGGGTTACCCGGTGGTTCCTTTCTCTGCAGAACTTCCGGTTTACGGTTGAACACCGGGCCGGTAGGTTGCAGGGCAACGCCGATGCCTTGTCCCGCGGCCCGTGTTTGCTGGCAGGAGTTCAACCCCGCTCGCTTGAACTGAGGGGGGGGTATGTGAGACTGTGACCGGGGTTATCTATGACAGCCGGTATGTCTCGCCCCGGTTGTGCTCACTCCATGATAGAAAGTAAATCCACTCTAGGGTTAATGCTGTTTCCCTACAGGCTGAAGGAAGGGTTAAATGGAAACAGGAACGAGGGGCAGGTGTGCCGGGTGTGAGGGAGTGATCACAACTCCCTGAGTCTCTGCTGGAGAGACATGTATATTGCTGTGGATTTTTGTTTGGACATTAAACACCGTGTGCTGTGAAACTTAATGCCTGGATCCCGTGTCTTCTGCTGCGCAGCCGACCGCGCTACCTCACACTACTATAATACTGCTCCCTATCTACAAGGATATAACTACTATAATACTGCCCCTATGTACAAGAATATAGCTACTATAATACTGCCCCTATGTATAAGAATATAACTACTATAATACTGCTCCTATGTACAAGAATATAACTACTATAATACTGCTCCTATGTACAAGAATATAACTACTATAATACTGCCCCCTATGTACAAGAATATAACTACTATAATACTGCCCCCTATGTACAAGAATATAACTACTATAATACTGCCCCTATGTACAAGAATATAACTACTATAATACTGCCCCCTATGTACAAGAATATAACTACTATAATACTGCCTCCTATGTACAAGAATATAACTACTATAATACTGCCCTTATGTACAAGAATATAACTACTATAATACTGCCCCTATGTACAAGAATATAACTACTATAATACTGCTCCCTATCTACAAGGTGTGAGGTATCAACCGGCTGTATTACAAAGAGCCGGTATGTTTTGCAGAAGCGTGGGTGCTCTGCAATGTGAAGCTGGCTAGGACCTGTGGTTCCACAGGATTGCATTACATGCAGAGCCATGGAAGGGTGTGTGATGCTGATTACACACTCCTTACCACCTGTGGGTGTGGCTCCAGGGGTTAAAGCAATCCTGTCTCTGAACCTGGGAGAAGTGTGTCTAGGGCAGTCTAGAGAGAGACTAGCTCCAGACGTCCAGTGTGTGGACTGGAAACAAGTGAGAGCAGAGCCGAGAGCTCTGGGTGTATCAGCCTGCATGGAGGCTGATCACAAGGCTCTGATATTGAGTCTGAGGTGAGTGCAGCCAGGCCAGGGCTGTAGGGCCGAATCCCTCCAGGAGGAGAGACAGACAGGGGTCTGCAGAGGGCCCTGGGTGCTGGAAGGAACCTTGGCTAGAGTTGTACGCTGGCAGGAGCCAGAGAGTGGGGAAGTTGCTAAACTTCCATTATGGACTTATTGTTTATGTTTGAGGGCAGTTTATGCTGAGTGTTTTTAATAAACTGCCAGAATTTCTATGAAGAGACTGTGTACGTGTGTTGCTGAAGCTACCTCACACCGCTGCAAGCGAGTGAAACCCCCACGTTGCAGGGCGCAACGTTACAAAGGATATAACTACTATAATACTTCCCCCTATGTACAAGAATATAACTACTATAATACTGCCCCTATGTACAAGAATATAACTACTATAATACTGCCCCTATGCATAAGAATATAACTACTATAATAATGCCCCTATGTACAAGAATATAACTACTATAATACTGCCACTATGTACAAGAATATAGCTACTATAGTACTGCCCTCTATGTACAAGAATATAACTACTATAATCTGCTTCTATGTACAAGAATATAACTACTATAATACTGCTCCTATATACAAGAATATAGCTACTATAATACTGCCCCTATGTACAAGAATATAACTACTATAATCTGCTTCTATGTACAAGAATATAACTACTATAATACTGCTCCTATATAAAAGAATATAACTACTATAATACTGCTCCTATATACAAGAATATAGCTACTATAATACTTCCCCACTATGTACAAGTGTAGCGCCCCTGAATATATCAGGGTGCTACAGGAAACTGCATCCTGTACTCCAGGGTGCAGGGTCTACCCTCCCATGGTTTCAGGTTCCCATCAACAGTGTCACTGACATCCGCACTATAAATCCCAACCACACCTCGCACCAGGGCTGGACAGACACACCAGTGGGTTGGTCAAGTTGGAGCACGGCCGCCCACCTAGGGTTCAGGCAGACTGGTGGGAGGGGAGACAAGGAGTTGAGAGTTAGCCCTCAGAGAGAGAGGAGGAGGGGAGTTGGAGCTCCCAGGGAGGCGACAGGTGGGTCACACACGGTGGTCCGGGACCACAGGATTCTGGGACCGGTATTAGGAACACTGGACAGGAGTGTAACAGTCATAGTCTAGGAGGACTGTTGGCACCAGAAAACCCAGCCACCTTACCGGTACCAAGCACAGCGGGGTACAGGATCCTAGATCGGGGAGTAAGCTTCAAGCAACCTGATAATTAACCTGTGGAGGATAGCCTCTTTATGAACTTTCCCCAAGAGCTCAGAGATTGGAAGCATCAGCACAACGCAGGGGATAGGGTTCTGCAAAATACACAACCCACTGAAATCCCAAATGCCAGCTACTAAGAGCACAGCTGCCATACACACAGGTAGCGGGGCCCCGAAAGCTTCAAGCCAAGGGGCCACAACAGTAAACAATTTGTGCACGGAGGCAGGGCTCCGGACTTACCAAGTAACACTGGTGGGAGCGGGACCTGGACGGGCTCCCCCCATAGAGACTGCGGTGCCTGGAGACTTTGGTTTACCATCTGTATGAGTGTCTGCTTAATCCTCCTGATCCAACATCATGACTACCACAGTGAGTAATCCGACCCTTGCACCCTGCTTCCCAAGGCCAAGCCACCCGTTTACCAAATCCCCACAATCCGGGGCCTTCCCTACCTGCGGAGGGACTGACACCTGGCTGCCACACACCATCTGCCCCGGTACTCCCATCGCAGCGGCGGTACTCCCCTTTACCGCAACCCACAGGTGGTGTCACGAACATTCATCCCCTGTAAATATTCCCTTACATTTGAAGTGGCTGCAAGCCCCCGGGTCTGGAGACCCTCGAGCCACAGCAACCCCGGATCCGAGCAGTTCGACTGCTGCTGGGGCGGCACACAAGAGTATAACTACTATACTTCCGCCTTATATGTAAAAGTATATGAGCAGTTTGGAGTCAGTATTATAGCCATTCCTAGCGTCATCCTGACATAGTTTTACATACCGCCATGACGTCTTAATTTCAAGTCTCCCCCTGACCCGTAACCACCACGTGTTGGTGTCTCTGTGACTATGAACCTTTCAAAATTTTTCTATTTCCATCACATCTAAAACAACAAAACATTTTGAAGACCTTAAGGTCTTGTTCGCTCGGCTCTTCCTGTTCTTGTATAATGCTCGGTGACTTCCTGTCGGGCTACTTGGGGTGTTTGATGAGGGGAAGCACAGAAGAGTGTGGCCTGACCCCTTAGCGGATGACAAGGCTTCATAATTGAGAACTAAAATTAAGAAAAAGTTGCCTTACCTTAATTTTATGGATTTTTGCGCTGTCTTACATAAATTGTTATATTATGTTTTGTCATTTTTTTATATTTTTTTTTTACTATTTTACATATTTAAAACTGTGAAAATTTCATAATATATTTATTTTTAAAATTGCAGGAAAATAAAGACTTATTGTCCCTCAGTGGGAAGAACATAAAGCACATTATCTTCATGGGCTGTCAGTTGTGAATTACTATGGAGTGACCTGGACACATCCACCTTCCCTGGAGGACTGCTTTAGGTTGGACTTAGGGGATCTTCTGCTGTTGGCCAATCAGAATTTCAACCAAACTGGAAGTCTCAAAAATGAGCGACTTTTGGCATAAATTAGGCTGCTGTGTCGTAGAAAAGCCACAACCGGTAAGTTATAAAACATTACCATCAATGTGACTTATTGGAAATAAACAGTTCCCTCCGGCAGGTATTGTTTACAGATTTAAACTATGTCAACACTTCTGGGAAACGGAACGCCACCCAAAACACAAAATTCTATTATTGATTTGTTAATTTCGTAGACAGCTGTTGCTCTAAGACTTATTCACCTGACAGCTACCTGTCCTGACTCCCGCATACACATGCATGGAAAATGGGCGGTAGTGAGCATGTGCGACCACCTCTCCTATAGCTGGTGATTGGGGCACTAGTGAGAGTGTGCGACCACCTCTCCTATAAACGGTAAATGGGACGGAAGTGAGCGTGTGCGACCACCTCTCTTAGGCCTAAGACAGGCGGCATGAAAATCGGACCTAGTGGAGTGCGATAAAACATTGCATTCCACTCGGACCAATATTAAGCTATGTGTCAGCACACATGTGCGATTATTTTCTCAGCCCCAATCGGACTGAGAAAACAATCGCAGAACGCTGCGATTGTAATGCGAGACTCTTTCTCTTGCACCTATTCAAGTCTATGGGGCGAGAGAAAGATTGCACTGCACTCGCGGTCCACCGGTGTATCGCGAGTGCAGGGTGAGAATGGCAATAGCCGGCTACGGAGGAGAAAGGGAGATACATCCCTCCCCGCCTCTGCAGAGCCAGCCCGCCCCTCCTCAGCGCTGGTCTGCCCCTCCTCAGTGCCGGCCCGCCCCCCACAGCTGTGGTCCGATCCCATGATCGGACCTCAGTTGCAATAACACTCGCATGACACTCGGTTCCTACTGTGCTGCCAGCGCGAGCAGAGTGTCATGCGAGGATCGCATTAGTTACCGTGTGGCCCCGGCTTTATAGACAGTAAATGGGGTGGTAGTGAGCATGTGCGACCACCTCTCCTATAGATGGTGACTGGGGCGGTAGTGATCATGCGCGACCAACTCTCCTATAGACGGTAAATGGGGCGGTAGGGAGCGAGTGTGACCACCTCTCCTATAGACGGTAAATGGGGCGGTAATGAGCGTGTGCGACCACCTCTCTTATAGACTGTGAATGGGGCGATAGTGAGCATGTGTGACTGTGCCGCCCCCGCGATAGCCGACGGGCTGCTCGGACCCGGATCCACAGTGGCTCGAGGGGTCTCCGGATCCGAGGCGGCATTGCGCGGTACCCTCGGAAATAAAAGGGGGAACTGTTTGTGGTTTTGGGGATAATGTTCGTGACACCACCCACGGTGTGTGGTAACATGAGGGACCACCGCTGCCGGTTTTGGGAAGCCCGGGGACGCTGGTGCGTGGCAGCTTAAGTTGTTAACCCCTCCGTGGGCAGGGGAGTGGTGTCCCGGGGTCCGGTGATGAATGGCTTGGGGAACCTGTCGGGTGCAAGGGGGTAATGTGTACTCACAAAGTCCAAAGTTACTGACGCTGACACCAGGTAAACCAAACTCTTGAGCACCCTGTTGTCCTTGAACGGGCACGCTGGGTCTGTGTCCTCTTGGTGTTGCCTGTTGGCCTGAAGCCTTGTCCCTTGGCACTGTGTGTCCTACGTGTGGATCCCTTACACTTGAAGCGTTTCGGGTCCCGCTTACCTGCGTAGCTAGCAGGGTGAGCTTGCTCTCAGGGTTCACGCTTGGGATTTTCTGGACGGTTGTGGGATGTCCTATCACCCTCGTTGCTCTAGTACCCCAATTCTGGAGTGGGTGGGGAACGGTTCCTGAAGATTACGTTCCCGTCGGGTGAATTACTGGGCAGCGTGAAGCTACTTCCCAGCCTAGGGTCCGCGTACCCAGTCATGCCCTGGTCCCTGCCCGGTTGTAGCACAAGGCAGCCGGCTTGCTCTCTGTAGCAACACCGTGCTCCCCGCCACTACCCCCTGCGACCGGGGTTCCAGCTCCTTCTGACCAGGCCAACATCTGGCACCTGGGACAGGTACAGGAGCCCAGCTTCACAGTGTGACCTGCACTGTCACCACTGTCTCTCCTTCCACCTCCACTCTCCAAGTTGACCAGTCTACAACTCTACTGCACTGACACTTCTGCCCTCCTTCTACCAGCCCTCCATCTGGGCGGCCCTATTCCCCTCAGGCTGCCCAATGGGTGTGGTGCAGAGTGCTACCAACAGGTGTACACAAATCCTTGAGGAACAACACCAACGTGACAGGACCAGTAACCAAGGAGGAGCGGGTACCATTCAGAAGGGCAGATTGCACGGCACCCTTGTGACTACCTGATAGGCCAGGGCGTCACACGACCACCTCTCCTATAGACAGTGACTGGGGCAGTAGTGAGCATGTGCGACCACCTCTCCTATAGACGGTGACTGTGGCAGTAGTGAGCATGCACGACCACATCTCCTATAGACAGTGACTGGGGCGGTAGTGAGCGTGTGTGACCACCTCTCCTATAGACAGTGACTAGGGCGGTAGTGAGCGTGTGCGACCACCTCTCCTATAGACGGTGACTAGGGCGGTAGTGAGCGTGTGTGACCACCTCTCCTATAGACGGTGACTAGGGCGGTAGTGAGCGTGTGTGACCACCTCTCCTATAGACAGTGACTGGGGAGTAGTGAGAGTGTGCGACCACCTCTCCTATAGACAGTGACTGGGGCAGTAGTGAGCGTGTGCGACCACCTCTCCTATAGACAGTGACTAGGGCGGTAGTGAGCGTGTGCGACCACCTCTCCTATAGACGGTGACTAGGGCGGTAGTGAGCGTGTGTGACCACCTCTCCTATAGACGGTGACTAGGGCGGTAGTGAGCGTGTGTGACCACCTCTCCTATAGACAGTGACTGGGGAGTAGTGAGCGTGTGCGACCACCTCTCCTATAGACAGTGACTGGGGCAGTAGTGAGCGTGTGCGACCACCTCTCCTATAGACAGTGACTGGGGCAGTAGTGAGCATGTGCGACCACCTCTCCTATAGACAGTGACTGGGGCAGTAGTGAGCATGTGCGACCACCTCTCCTATAGACAGTGACTGGGGCAGTAGTGAGCGTGTGCAACCACCTCTCCTATAGACAGTGACTGGGGCAGTAGTGAGCGTGTGCGACCACCTCTCCTATAGACAGTGACTGGGGCAGTAGTGAGCGTGTGCGACCACCTCTCCTATAGACAGTGACTGGGGCAGTAGTGAGCGTGTGCGACCACCTCTCCTATAGACAGTGACTGGGGCAGTAGTGAGCGTGTGCGACCACCTCTCCTATAGACAGTGACTGAGGCAGTAGTGACTGGGGCAGTAGTGAGCGTGTGCGACCACCTCTCCTATAGACTGTGACGGGGGCGGTAGTGAGCATGTGCGACCACCTCTCCTATAGACAGTGACTGGGGCAGTAGCGAGCGTGTGCGACCACCTCTCCTATAGACAGTGACTGAGGCAGTAGTGACGGGGGCAGTAGTGAGCGTGTGCGACCACATTTCTTATATCTGAATTGTAGGAATTAAAGGGGTTCTCCGGCACAACCTGTCCTTTCCAAGAAGCGTTGAATGGCCTTCAGTGACATGAAATATGTTTTAAAATAATCTGCAGCAGATGTTTGAAGCTGGGGCGAGAGGCACAAGTCGACTCCTCTCCCCCCCACATCTGCCGCCTGCAGGGAGACTTTGTGATCAGACTTGCTGCAGCACACCTCCGGCGACCAGACAAGGTCTGTGATTGATGGAACGTGGATTATGGATGACGCTGAACTCGAGCTGCGGAATCTAAACATCACTTAAGAAAATCCAAAACTTCTGAGAAATATTTGTTTAAAAAAAAGATTAAGGCAATTCTAGTCCTTAAACGCCCCACTCCCTAATCGTACCCCAACGCCCCTCACTTCAGGTCAGGATGATAGCAAATAGAAAATCCTTGGGGTGGCAGAGTCCTGGCCTCACGGATAGCTCAGGAGTTCTTGTGATGTGGCGGCGGACCTCTACATCCTGTATAACTGCAGATTAATAAGTAACGCGCGGTCCGGCTCACTTTACTGGAATGTCTTGAGTCGTCCACATTCCCCCAGACCTCCTGATATTTCTCCTCCCTTCCCGCTGTGCCAGGGGGCACTGCCTGTGATCGGGGTCATGTCGCGGGCAGTGGAGGGTGGCAGGACAGAATGTTAGCATTTCCATCAAGTGATCTGACAAATCCTAACCTTTGATCGATTATTTAAAGGGTCGGCGCACGTTTGTCTACTGTACAGAAGTGTCCCTAAAATAAGGGGCCACTCCGAGCTGGCTGATTGCCACGTGGTGCCCAGCAGATGTGTGAGAGTGGGGCGACTTCCTACGTACGGGAAGCCCGAGTTGTATATACCCTACGGGTTCCTGTACACAGCTCTTGAGAAAAACATGTCTTCAGTGTGTCAATGTCTACAGGAAACCCAGAGCGTGGTGAAAACGGGAAGACCCAGCCCCGGCGAGGAGCGACACTCCGCCATCAGCTCCACAGACATACACGTGACCAGTGCCCACAGCACGCAGAGGATTTCAGATCTCTATGGTGTGAGCTGGAGGCCCGGAGAGTACACTATCAGCTGGAGACATGTGTCCCTGTAGAGACATTGTGTCCGCACTGATCTGCGGTACCTCTGCCCACCACCGAGGCCTGGTGTTAGAGATAACCGCCACCTCCGTCTCTGCCAGCAGTTATCAGACAGCCTCTGCTACCACCAACATCCCCCCTGATCAGCAGAGAGTATCACACATGATGGGATTAGATACACCAATGTAGCAGACATTACACTGTATGATGATAGACTTAGATACGCCTCGCTTAGATACATCGGAAATTGTGCTATGATCTAATCATGTGTTCTGTTTCCTACAGAAAAAGAAGAGGAGGAGGATCGATCGCTCCATGATCGGAGAACCCATGAACTTTGTGCACCTGACACACATCGGCTCAGGAGACATGGGGGCGGGGGACGGCGTACAGATGGTGCGTCCAGTATTGTGCCGCATGTCCGCTGTGTTACTGTATAACTGTAGCTGATATTCACTGCAGAACCGCAGCAGCCAGAAAAAGCATGAAAAACGCTCAGTATAGCGGTATAACTTGTGGATATCTCTTTTTTTCCAGGCAGGTCCTATGCAAGAACAAATGAGATCAAAAGGTGGACGAGATAGACAATGGAATAACTCCAGGATCTTGTAGCTGTATACACTGTAAGACCTCACTGTGAATTATATTAGTTTTATTCCTGTACATAGGAGCAGTATTATAGTAGTTATATTCTTGTATATAGGAGGCAGTATTATAGTAGTTATATTCTTGTACATAGGGGCAGTATTATAGTAGTTATATTCTTGTATATAGGAGGCAGTATTATAGTAGTTATATTCTTGTACATAGGGGCAGTATTATAGTAGTTATATTCTTGTACATAGGAGCAGTATTATAGTAGTTATATTCTTGTATATAGGAGGCAGTATTATAGTAGTTATATTCTTGTACATAGGGGCAGTATTATAGTAGTTATATTCTTGTATATAGGAGGCAGTATTATAGTAGTTATATTCTTGTACATAGGGGCAGTATGATAGTAGTTATATTCTTGTACATAGGGGCAGTATTATAGTAGTTATATTCTTGTACATAGGGGCAGTATTATAGTAGTTATATTCTTGTATATAGGAGGCAGTATTATAGTAGTTATATTCTTGTACATAGGAGCAGTATTATAGTAGTTATATTCTTGTACATAGGGGCAGTATTATAGTAGTTATATTCTTGTATATAGGAGGCAGTATTATAGTAGTTATATTCTTGTACATTGGAGCAGTATTATAGTAGTTATATTCTTGTACATAGGGGGCAGTATTATAGTAGTTATATTCTTGTACATAGGGGGCAGTATTATAGTAGTTATATTCTTGTACATAGGGGGCAGTATTATAGTAGTTATATTCTTGTACATAGGGGGCAGTATTATAGTAGTTATATTCTTGTATATAGGAGGCAGTATTATAGTAGTTATATTCTTGTACATAGGGGGCAGTATTATAGTAGTTATATTCTTGTACATAGGGGCAGTATTATAGTAGTTATATTCTTGTACATAGGGGGCAGTATTACAGTATTATAGTAGTTATATACTTGTACATAGGGGCAGTATTATAGTAGTTATATTCTTGTACATAGGGGTCAGTATTATAGTAGTTATATTCTTGTATATAGGTATTATGGGGTGTGATGGGATAACCAAGGACCGGGGCTCCTACACTGACCCTCAGGCTAGGGGGGCCCTAGCTGTCCCTGATCCCACAGATACGTCTAATGGTGACAATGTCTGGGCCGCCTTCCTACCCCTGCTCCTTTACAGCCCCGATGTAATACCCCTTCTCCCACACCAAAGGGGAGGGCTGGATCAGGGGTGGTAGAACCCATCGATAAGGACAAACAGAGAAAACCAAAACTCAATTACACAGCACGCTCACACAGAGGTATTAGACAAGAAGTGATAATGAGCAAAATAAGAGCAGGGAGGAAACAACGGGACGATGAGATAATTTCACAGCTTCACACACAAAGCAATACAATCACCAGCAGGACTGGGATACAACAGCACATGGACAGGTGTAGCTAGAGCTATAGTCTGAATGGGAAGACAGGCTTCTCCACCTTAAATAGGCGGTGAGTGACTGTTAGCCCGGAGTCACACTTGCTAGTGCCTCGCATGTAACTCGCGCGAGTCTCTCATTGAATCACCAGGCATTGCCGCACACTATGCATACAGGAGCGTCTGAGCTGCATAGAGATACATGTAACCGACCCGCTCCTGTCAGAGGAGTGTGCGGCCATGCCGGGTTCTACCATGAGAGACTCGCGCGAGGCACTAGCAAGTGTGATTCTGGCCTTATAGCTCTCCTGCAACATGTGATCCAAGAGGTAACCAGCAGGCTAGTAGAAATGAACTCCTGAAAGCCCGATCACTATGAGAATACAGCTGGTCGACGCCCGAGCCTGTCTGTGTAAGCAGGGCCGCGTCAGCACCCGGCAAACCCGGCAAATGCCGGGGCCCTGGAGAGCCGGGGGGGCCCACTCGGCCTCGTCAGTTCTCCTGTCCCTTGGCCGGGGCCCACTCGCCTTTACAGTTCTGCTGCCCCCGGCCGAGTTTCCGGGGACCGCAGTCCTCGGCAGCAATCTGCGGCGCCGTCACTTTAAGGCGCGCAGACATCCTGGTTTGAACTTCATCTGTGGGCGGAGCTACCGCCTTCTCAGTCCCACAGATGAAGGAGGCGAGCTTCTGTCCGGCGCTGTGTGGGCCCCCTCTCCACCGTGACCTAATCGGGTAAGTGCCCTCCCCGCCTCCCCATTATGGGTCCCCGTGAGCTGCTTCTACCCCCCAGATGTATGCCCTGCCAATCCCCCCCCCCCGCCAATGCCGTGGGTGCTGTCCCCGCCGATGCCGCGGGGTGCTGTCCCCGCCGAGCCGCGGGTGCGGGCCCCCGCAGAGCCGCGGGTGCTGTCTCCGCCGATGCCGCGGGTGCTGTCCCCGCAGAGCCGCGGGTGCTGTGCCAGCCGAGCCGCGGGTGCGGGCCCCGCAGAGCCGCGGGTGCTGTCCCCGCCGATGCCGCGGGTTGCTGTCCCCGCAGAGCCGCGGGTGCTGTCCCCCGCCGATGCCGCGGGTGCTGTCCCCGCCGATGCCGCGGGTGCTGTCCCCGCCGATGCCGCGGGTGCTGTCCCCGCCGATGCCGCGGGTGCTGTCCCCGCCGATGCCTGCGGGTGCTGTCCCCGCCGATGCCGCGGGTGCTGTCCCCGCCGATGCCGCGGGTGCGGGCCCCGCCGATGCCGCGGGTGCTGTCCCCGCCGATGCCGCGGGTGCTGTCCCCGCCGATGCCGCGGGTGCTGTCCCCGCCGATGCCGCGGGGTGCTGTCCCCGCCGATGCCGCGGGTGCTGTCCCCGCCGATGCCGCGGGTGCTGTCCCCGCCGATGCCGCGGGTGCGGGCCCAACAAAGCAGCAGAGTTGTGTGTGTTTGTCTGTATGCAGCAGACTTGTGTGTGTGTGTGTGCTTGTCTGTCTGTATGTAGCAGAGTTGTGTGTGTTTGTCTGTCTGTATGTAGCAGAGTTGTGTGTGTTTGTCTGCCTGTATGTAGCAGAGTTGTGTGTGTTTGTCTGTCTGTATGTATGTAGCAGAGTTGTGTGTGTGTGTGTGTGTCTGTAAGTGTATATGACTGTATAGATTTGTCTGTTTATATGTATTTTTGTGAGTTTGTCTTTAAATATGTATATGTACGTGTTCGTATTGGTGTCTGTGTGTGGATGAGGCCCACTGGGACTCTTCCGCCCGGGGCCCACAAAAACCTGGAGCCGGCCCTGTGTGACTCAGAAGCACCAAAGGAGGCATAGTGTGGAGTGTCAGATTCTGCAGGGTGAACAAAGTCAGATACCGCCATAACACTCAGCGAGTTTAGAGCCAAACAACTTGTGACAATAGGAGCCGTATTATACTAGTTATATTCTTATATCTAGGAGCAGTATAATACTAGTTATATGCTTGTACATAGGGGCAGGATTATAGTAGTTATATTCTTGTACATAGGGGCAGTATTATAGTAGTTATATTCTTATACATAGGGGGAGCAGTATTATAGTAGTTATATTCTTGTACATAGGAGCAGTATTATAGTAGTTATATTCTTGTACATATGGGCAGTATTATAGTAGTTATATTCTTGTACATAGGGAGCAGTATTATAGTAGTTATATTCTTGTACATAGGAGCAGTATTATACCGTAGTAGTTATATTCTTGTACATAGGAGCAGTATTATAGTAGTTATATTCTTGTACATAGGGGGCAGTATTATAGTAGTTATATTCTTGTACATAGGGGACAGTATTATAGTAGTTATATTCTTGTACATAGGGGCAGTATTATAGTAGTTATATTCTTGTACATAGGGGCAGTATTATAGTAGTTATATCTTGTACATAGGGGGCAGTATTATAGTAGTTATATTCTTGTACATAGGGGGCAGTATTATAGTAGTTATATTCTTGTACATAGGGACAGTATTATAGTAGTTATATTCTTGTACATAGGGGCAGTATTATAGTAGTTATATTCTTGTACATAGGGGGCAGTATTATAGTAGTTATATTCTTGTACATAGGGACAGTATTATAGTAGTTATATTCTTGTACATAGGGGCAGTATTATAGTAGTTATATTCTTGTACATAGGGGGGCAGTATTATAGTAGTTATATTCTTGTACATAGGGGCAGTATTATAGTAAGTTATATTCTTGTACATAGGAGCAGTATTATAGTAGTTATATTCTTTGTACATAGGAGCAGTATTATAGTAGTTATATTCTTGTACATAGGGGCAGTATTATAGTAGTTATATTCTTGTACATAGGGGCAGTATTATAGTAGTTATATTCTTGTACATAGGGACAGTATTATAGTAGTTATATTCTTGTACATAGGGGGCAGTATTATAGTAGTTATATTCTTGTACATAGGGGCAGTATTATAGTAGTTATATTCTTGTACATAGGGACAGTATTATAGTAGTTATATTCTTGTACATAGGAGCAGTATTATATTAGTGTTATTCTTGTACATAGGAGCAGTATTATAGTAGTTATATTCTTGTACATAGGGGCAGTATTATAGTAGTTATATTCTTGTACATAGGGACAGTATTATAGTAGTTATATTCTTGTACATAGGGGCAGTATTATAGTAGTTATATTCTTGTACATAGGGGCAGTATTATAGTAGTTATATTCTTGTACATAGGGACAGTATTATAGTAGTTATATTCTTGCACATAGGGGCAGTATTATAGTAGTTATATTCTTGTACATAGGGGCAGTATTATAGTAGTTATATTCTTGTACATAGGGACAGTATTATAGTAGTTATATTCTTGTACATAGGGGGGCAGTATTATACTAGTTATATTCTTGTACATAGGAGCAGTATTATAGGTAGTTATATACTTGTACATAGTTGCAGTATTGTAGTAGTTATATTCTTGTACATAGGAGCAGTATTGTAGTAGTTATATTCTTGTACATAGGGGGCAGTATTATAGTAGTTATATTCTTGTACATAGGGGGCAGTATTATAGTAGTTATATTCTTGTACATAGGGGGCAGTATTATAGTAGTTATATTCTTGTACATAGGAGCAGTATTATAGTAGTTATATACTTGTACATAGTTGCAGTATTGTAGTAGTTATATTCTTGTACATAGGAGCAGTATTGTAGTAGTTATATTCTTGTACATAGGGGGCAGTATTATAGTAGTTATATTCTTGTACATAGGGGCAGTATTATAGTAGTTATATTCTTGTACATAGGGGGCAGTATTATAGTAGTTATATTCTTGTACATAGGGGGCAGTATTATAGTAGTTATATTCTTGTACATAGGAGCAGTATTATAGTAGTTATATACTTGTACATAGTTGCAGTATTGTAGTAGTTATATTCTTGTACATAGGAGCAGTATTGTAGTAGTTATATTCTTGTACATAGGAGCAGTATTATAGTAGTTATATACTTGTACATAGTTGCAGTATTGTAGTAGTTATATTCTTGTACATAGGAGCAGTATTGTAGTAGTTATATTCTTGTACATAGGGGGCAGTATTATAGTAGTTATATTCTTGTACATAGGGGCAGTATTATAGTAGTTATATTCTTGTACATAGGGGGCAGTATTATAGTAGTTATATTCTTGTACATAGGGGGCAGTATTATAGTAGTTATATTCTTGTACATAGGAGCAGTATTATAGTAGTTATATACTTGTACATAGTTGCAGTATTGTAGTAGTTATATTCTTGTACATAGGAGCAGTATTGTAGTAGTTATATTCTTGTACATAGGGGGCAGTATTATAGTAGTTATATTCTTGTACATAGGGGGCAGTATTATAGTAGTTATATTCTTGTACATAGGGGGCAGTATTATAGTAGTTATATTCTTGTACATAGGAGCAGTATTATAGTAGTTATATACTTGTACATAGTTGCAGTATTATTTCTTCTTCTCCATAATCACTTCTCTATGTGTTCTCCCTTGTGCTGTACACAGAGATATAACATCATTATTTATTATCTGCCTGTAGTTTTGGAATATTAATAAGTAATAGTTTCTGCGCAGTATTGCTAATTGGATTTAGTTTATTTCTGTAATTGACTTAGATTAAATACCTTGCAATTAGCGAAGCCTTTATACTTCTAAATGGATTATCATCTCAGCTCTGAACATGTGGGCGTGGGTTCACCACAAGCTCAGTTTATCCATTTCTTGTGCCGCAGCGCCGTCATCTGGAATTTCAGTAGCATATATATTTTTTGGAAATGTATTTTTTTTTGTTTTTCAATTTCAAATGTTTCAATTGTAAAAAAAAAAAAAAATTCTATTTCTATTAAATTTATTAACGTGCAGTATTTTTTATTTCAGGGTTGAAGTCAACGTAAAAAAAAACATCGTAAGGAGCAGGAACAAAGCAAAGTGCCGCAATCACTGGATAAATTATTCTATCTTCCCAACAATTTTTTTTTTTTTTTGCCTGGAAACATTTTTTAGAGAACTGATAAAGAAATATCTAAAGAATGTGCAATATTTTTTTCTAGAATATTCTAAGTATGTTTTAGCTTTTTTTTTCCTAGGAGATTCCTGCTGTATGAGTTATGCCGTGTATTATCACTCTGTTTTTTTTTTTGTTTGTTTTTTTCACGGCTGGAATGAGTGAAATGATGCCAGATTGTGATTGGTAGATCGTACAATCTACTTTTTTTTCTCTACATTCCGGAATTTTTCACCCCCTCGAGAGAAAAAAAAATATTGTTAAAACGTCCAGATATTCACTTTTTTTTTTCCTTCCATCTTGCTCAAATAGTATTCTATACGAATAGGAATTTTGTGAGTCGATTAGGTATTTTTAGTTTATTTTTTTCTATGAATTACTTTGGAAAAAAAAAAAAAAAAGCTAAAAAATAGAAAATAAAAATAAAAAAACCTTATTTTAATATATATATTATGCAAAGTGCAAGTAATACATTATAAATGGCTTTGCATTTTTTTTCCAAACCTAATGTTACATTTTTGATTTTTGCTGTAGACGATCTGCCCACACTGCCTTAAAAAATAAATAAAACTGCACTTAAAATTATACAAAACCACCGCAATAATAATAATAATCATAAAATCCAGGCCGGTCTAGTACTTCTAGGCCACAGTGCCAGAAGTGCAAGCGTACAGATTAGTATTAGGCACTCATGCCTCACCATTTTTACCAACTACCCAGAATATGTTCTAATATGTTCAAAATAAAACCTTTTAGTGTTAGTAGAGATGTAAAAAAATGTGTTTAAAAAAAAAAAAAATGCATAAAAAAAAAAGCTTTAAAAAAAATAAAAAAGACTCTAATGAAGGGTTTAAGGTTAAAAGAAGACGTTTTGGATATATCTATTTTTTTTTTTAATGAGCCAAAAATAATATATGTAGGAAATACTACATATTCATGTGGCCCGTAGCCATCTTTCCCAACTCACCGATACCCACCACCTGAGTATTTCCTGATTTCTGCATATAAGGGAGCCAAGAGTTCACATATTTTTCAAGGGGAAAGAGGATGCAGATACCAGATATCTATGAAAAGAAAGGATCAGGCATAAAAATTCAATCTGCCCCATCGTTTTGTAACATCTGTCCGGGAAGAATCTTTCATACATAGTCGGCTGTTCCGTTGATGAGGAAAAAGGGATTAAAGTCCTTGCCAGACAGATCTTTTGGCAGTTTATCTTCCCTGAAAAGAAATTGATTGGGCATATCAATATTAACTGCCCAAACCTTTTGTAGATCAATTATCTGGGAAGGTTCTATCTAGAGGAGACCCAAACACATCACATAGTCAGCCATACTCAAACTCTAAGTGGAAGGATAGAAGTGTTTTTGGCTGCTTTACACTCCTGAGATCAAAATGATTGGGCATATCTATTTAAACTGCCCAATCCTTAAGTTAGTCATCCATCTGGGAAGAGTTGGAAAGCCCCCCACACCAAACACATTATGCCATTCCCCCCAAAAATCAATCAGGGAAGGGGATAAAGAAGCTGCAAGACTGCTCATCTTATCTGAGAAGAAAACGATCAGGCATATCAATTCAAACTGCCCAATTCTTAAGTCAGTCATTCATCTGGGAAGAGTTGGAAAACCCCTATGCTAATCACTAGGGATGATCGAATATCTCAAATATTCGTCTTCGTGAATATCCGACGAATAGGTCGCCGCTATTCGAATATATGATGCGCAATCTAAGTCTATCGGAAGCCCGAATAATTCCAAATAGTTGTTATTTTGGTTTCCCATAGACTTACATTGTGTATCGAATATTCGCGAATAGTCGAATAGCGGTGATTTATTCGGCAAATATTCGCGAAGCCAAATATTTGAGGTATCCGATCATCCCTACTAATCACTTGTTATGCCATTGCCTACAAAATCAATGAGACAAGGGGAGAAAGAAGCTGCCAGACAGCTCATCTTGCCTGAGAAGAAACGATCAGGCATATCAATTCCAACTGCCCAATTGTCAAGTTAAGCGGGCTTTACACACTGCGATATCTGTCCCGATATCGCTAGTGTTGGTACCCACCCCCATCTGTTGTGCGACACGGGCAAATCGATGCCCTTGCCGCACAACATCGCCCAGACCCGTCACACTACTTACGTGCCCGGCGACGTCGCTGTGACCGGCGAACCGCCTCCTTTCTAAGGGGGCGGTCCGTGCGGCGTCACAGCGACGTCACTGAGTGGCCGCCCAATAGCAGCGGAGGGGCGGAGCTGAGCGGGACGTAACATCCCGCCCACCGCCTTCCTTCCGCATAGCGGCCGGGAGGCAGGTAAGGAGAGCTTCCTCGTTCCTGCGACGTCATACGGAGCGGTGTGCTGCCGCAGGAAGGAGGAACAACCTCGTTACTGCTGCAGTAACGATATTTGAGAATGGACCCCCATGTCACCGATGAGCGATTTTGAACGGTTTTGCAACGATGCAAAATCGCTCATCTGTGTCACACGCAACGGCATCGCTAATGCGGCCGGATGTGCGTCACCAATTCCGTGACCCCAACGAGTTCGCATTAGCGATGTCGTAGCGTGTAAAGCCCCCTTTAGTCATCCATCTGGGAAGAGTTGGAAGGCCCTCATACTAAATCACATGTTATGCCATTTCACCCTCAAAATCTGTGAGGGAAGGGGAGAAAGAAACTGCCAGACAGCTCATCTTGCCTGAGAAGAAAACGATCAGGCATATCAATCCAAACTGTCCAATCCTTCTGTCAATTTCTCCAGGAGATCACACACACAAACATACACACATTACATGGTAATTTTCTCCAAAATTGGCAGAATTCGGAGACTTTCATCCAATGTGTAAGTGAGCTTTAAAGGTAAAATGGGTGAGACTAGGGACATTTTCCCATACAAAAAAATTAAATATCTTTTGTTCATAATTTCTTTTTGATCAATGTATCCAAAGTTTGTTCTTCTAACTCGTTTTCCTGAAGGAGTCATTCCCTGTTAAAGGGAACCTGTCACTTCCCAACAATAAATCGTCAGCACCACATTATTAATGTAAACTTTATAAAGGCATAGTCTAAAAAGTAAAGTTATAAATTTGTGCATGTATAATAAATGCTAATTACCCAGAGTAGTCAGATGGGTGGGGCAAGTCTTATAAATTGTCAGGCAATCTGAATTGCTATTGTGGCTTGAGTGAGGTTGTGCTTTTCGAGCAGGTGCAGTAAAGCACACAAATCTCCCAGTGTCCTGCGCATGCGCCGAAACAAGTACAAGTACCCCTTCCTGCACATGCGCACGGCATCTTCTGTATTAACGCACACAACCTGGACTATAATTCACGTCCAACAGTGCTTTTATGCTCTGCTGTGTTGCATTTGCCTGGCATGTGCATGGAGTGAGCCGCGCCTGCCTCAGCGCATGCGCCTGATTCCGGGAGAATGAGAGTTAGTGAGCTTGTTTGTCAAAAGCACAGGAAAAAAATCAATCAAGTGATAATAGTCGTTATTACAGGCAGGACCTACTTGACAATATACATGAAGGACCTGCCCACATGACCCAAAAATATATAAAAATAACCTTTGAAAAATTTGGTGCAAAAAACCCCCAAACAAACTAATACCACAATACAAAAAGATAAATAAAAACTATGTCCTCCCACAAAGTTTATAAAAGGGCACCTCTGAAAGTGATGGTGGTGGCGGCTTTTTGGAAACGCAGATAACAGGATCCCTTTAATCTCCATTTCTCTAGATTCTTTTTGTTATATATGTATACCGTAGTTACATTTTCGATCCCTATCGGCTTCGCTTAGAGTTTGCTTTGTGTCACGAGCCGCTACTCCATATATATCCACCTCAGTATTTCTACGTTTAGAGCTAGATGATTTTGCCACAGCGACATAACCATATAATATTCCAAAATCGCAACAAAAAATTAGAAAAACGCCCTTTTTATGCTATAGGACGTCGCGCCTTGTGATCTGTAGATGTAAAATTCGTAGCTTTTCTACAAACATCCTGACCTGTACATATGCAGCTGGGCTGTTATAATGTGATTGGATCGGAGTAGCGGGTCTATTCCGGGAGTTTGGATGCAGATTTTTTTTCCTTATGTGTTTTTCTTTTTTATTTGTGTTGATAAATCCGGAGTCTCTCTATTTAATCAGATCTATAAAGCCAGTCCGATATTGATTCCCATTGTCATTGTATCCGGAGCTGTTGTTCCTAATTCTGCTGTAAATGAGATCTGTCTGTGCACAATAAATGCAATTCTCTTAAAGCTTGTTACGTTTTGTTATTTGTTTGGGTTAAAGTTTTGATATTGACC
Source organism: Anomaloglossus baeobatrachus (assembly GCF_048569485.1). Taxonomy (NCBI): domain Eukaryota; kingdom Metazoa; phylum Chordata; class Amphibia; order Anura; family Aromobatidae; genus Anomaloglossus; species Anomaloglossus baeobatrachus. The sequence goes on along the minus strand of NC_134364.1, from coordinate 89,701,553 downwards.
GAAGTCTAGAAAAAATTGTGTTATCCGGTGGACACGGCTTCACCCAGACTGGTATGATAGTAACCATCTAGTTTCCTGCTTTATGGTAGGTTGCAATAGGCCACATTTTACAATTTTTGCTTTATGGCAGGTTACAATAGGCCACATTTTACAATTTTTGCTTTTTGCCAGGTTGTGAAAAACTACAATTTGCAATTTTTGCTTTACGGCAGGTTGCAATAGGCCATATTTTGCAATTGTTGCTTTCTGGCAAGTTGTGAAAGACCACAATTTGCAATTTTTGCATTACTGAAGGTTACACTAAGCCACATTTTGCAATTTTTGCTTCCCGACAGGTTGTGAAAGACTACAATTTGCAATTTTTGATCTACGGCAGGTTGCAATATGCCATATTTTGTAATTTTTGCTTTATGGCAGATTGTGAAAGACCACAGTTTGCAATTTTTGCTTTACTGCAGGTTGCAATAGGCCACATTTTGTATTTTTTGCTTTACAGCAGGTTGCACTAAGCCACCTTTTACAATTTTTGCTTTATAGCAGGTTATAATAAGCCACAATTTGCAATTTTTGCTTCCCGACAGGATGTGAAAGACCACAATTTGCAATTTTTGCTTCCCGACAGGATGTGAAAGACCACAATTTGCAATTTTTGCTCTACAGCAGATTGCAATGTGCAAAATCTTTTGCTTTCTTATGCTGAAAAATTTGGCTCTCCTTGGATCTCAAATCTAAAGAAGCCAATTTTTGATTAATATTTTTTTAATCTGTTGGATGACACTTGGTCACTCTCCTACAAATTATATTTTAAGGTATAAATTCAAAAAAAGTAAAATTGTGTCACTTGTATACTGCTCTGCTGATTTAAACAAATTTGAGTCACCAGTAGGCGATGTGTTGTATTAGTATACTCCAGCTAGTGGCATTTGTTTTCTTTTTGCACTTAAAGAGGACCTTTCAGCGGAGTTTGGAATTTAAACTAATCACCTGCATGGCCGCCCACGTATCGCGTGGTCCTTTGCACTCCCACATGGCCATCCTCGTGTCGCGTGGTCTTCTGTGTTCCTTCCTCAGCTCCATCCTAAACCCCACGCATGCTGCACAGGGTTTCCTTAGGGGACGCGCATGCTTCCTAAGAGGACGCATGCACACCTTGCTAAGGTGTCCCCAGCCTATCACTGGGAGGCACCAGGGATTTAAGGCTCCTCCTCCTAATGGGAGGCGCCAGAGCAATGCATTAGGATTCAGATCCTAGCTGTGTGTTGGGCCTGGCTCCTGTGGTCTCCCAACACCAGTCATGCGTGCAACCAGTTCTGCTGTGTCTATTCTGTACCTGCCTGTACCTGTCCCCTCCTGTCTGCCTCAGCCCCCCTGGCTGCACCTGTGTCCGATGTCTCGTGTCTGATGACCGAAGTTCTGTGCCTGAGGACTTGGACCCCGATTACCGGAGTTCCTCCAGATGTCCTGTCCAGGCTGCACCCGTGGCTGATGTCCTGTGGCTGATGGCCCTTACTGGAAGTTCTGCATCTATCTATACCCATTCTGCCTGTTCCCTTCCAGGCTGTTCTTGTACAGCCCTATTTGCCCTGCCTGTGCCTGTCCATTACCTGTCCCCAGTCGTGCTGTCACCCTGCTCCACTCACCTGCCACAGTCCCAGTTACTGCCCTGGAAGTGGCACCTGGCATTTCACCTTGCGGCGGGTGTTTAGTCAAGCCCCTCCCACTAAAGGGTAAGCCTGGGCCCCCCCTGTGGGTCCACTTACGCATGACACCCTCACCCATGATGAGCGTTACACGAAGCCTCTGCCTCTTCTACTTATTTGGACCAATTTCTGTCACCGGTGGCGATGTGTCATGTCCCTGTGTGCCCTCTAGTGGCAGTATTTTTTTTTTTGTATTTACACCACAAAATTGCATCCATAAGATCTCAGAATATAAAAACTTCTTTATTTTTATTTTTTTTTATTAACATCAACAAATTTTAAATAGAACATGGGAAAAATACAAATAGTCAAAATGTGTATATGACTCAGTTAAGGCCTCGAATATACACCTGTGATGAATACATATCGTACACACCCAATATAAAAAGTACGCAGGGCAGTGGGAGAACTCGGAAATGACAACTATTAATGCTTGTATGTACAAACGTCTAATATGGAAACTGTATATCCTGTGTAGCCTAAAGGGGTTGTTAGCCAATCAAAAATGAAACAAAGTTGAAGGGCTAAGATCCAATTTCACCAGGACACTAATATACACTTAAAGGGGATTTGTCACTTTCCATAAATATGTAATTGTTTCACTCTATATAAATGCTTCCGTTCTCCTGAATCCGGCGATGTTTTTCTTTTGTTCTTGCTCCTCTCCAGTCCTGAGATATAGCCCTTTCTTCACTGTATACAAATATAATCTTGTTTGCCAACCAGACATGGTCCTCAAGAAGAGTTGATAACCACGCCCAATTTGAAACCAGACTAAATTTACATATAGGGAAGAGGAGGCCATATCTCAAGAATACAAAGGCACAGGAACAAAAGAAAAACATCGCTGGATTCAGAAGAACAGCGGCATTCACACCAGTCAAGAAAATTACATCATTTTATGAAGTGACAGGTCCTCTTTAAAGCACAAATAAAGACAACACTAAGTATTTGGTCAGTACTTGACATAATACAATCGCAATCCAGCTACCATATTTGTACCATAAAAATGAATAAGCTGATTGGACATCACTTTAACCAGTGACCTTTTCAACTGCAAAAGTACAGTGACAGGAAGTGTTGTCATGTGGCCAATTTTTTTTTATGGTTTGACGTATGCTTTTTGGTTATCTTATGAACATCCTTGATATAGATTTTAACCAAGGATTGATCAGTTTAAGAAGTATGTAGTGTCTCTATGATCTGCCTTAAGAACAGAGACAGGAAGTGTTGTCATGAGGATTTGATTCTTTATTTTTAAATAATTTGATTTCTAGGCACTGCTTTCATAATAGTTACTGAATAAAATATTATTCAAGAGCTGAATTGTTTAAGTGATGTCCAGTGTTTCCAATTTGCCAGTGCACAGGGACAGTAAGTGTTGTCATAGGATTTTTTTTTTTTATATATATATACATATATATATATATATATATATATATATATATATATATATATATATATATATATATATATATATATATATATATATATATATATATATATATATATATATATATATATATATATAGTTAATCCTCCCACAAACACTATTAAAATAAATACTAATTGAGGTGCAGTGTATGAAACATAAAAAAAAAGAAAAAAAAACCATGACCTTAAAACACAAAAATATATACAGATATATGTAAACAGTTCGTAAATTAAAATATTCTACAAATTGTTCCGTTCACTTTGTAGCTAAACATAAGAACGTTAGAAGTCACTATGAAAGGACACGTCATGGCTTTGTTATTCTCTAAAGGGCAGTGGAACCGGGAAGTGTTGTCATAGGGAAAAGTCCATTTTTTTACGTTATAATTATTACAAACTTTGGCCACCAGGTGGCGCTATTGTCTTTATTCTCAGTCTCATCTGTGCAGCTTTCCAGAGAGTTGCCTATCGTGGGCCCTATCTCAACCTGAGACGTCTCACTAGTGCTTATTGCGGAAGATCTCCACTTACAGTGCACGTTATTGTTCCCACCGTGGTGTAAGAGTTGTCATAGGGTTTCGCAGCTACGTTATTATGGGCGCTATCTCTTTAAATCATTGTCCAACCTGAAAAAAGGAGAAGCGGAGGGTTTTACTGCAAAATATCAGTAGAGGACAAGATGGAACATGCAAAAAAAAAAAAAGAGTGAGAACTGTCATAGAATGACAAATGCAGAGAGCTGTAGTGTAAAGCATGGGGGAAAGTGACAGCCTGAGCCTTAGATAAAGCAAGACAGCACTCAGCAGGAGCATATATACATTTAGCTATAGCAAAAAGAGCAAAGCTGCAGTGTAAAGCATATGAAGAGGTGCAGCTTAGCTAAAACACAATCATAGCTGTGTCCTAATAGAGAAAAGCTGCAGTGTAAAGTAAGAACAGACTAGTCAGGACAGAAGTTCATGCATTTGAGACTACTGCAGACGCCACCAGACGGGGCAGCTGAGCTGAAGTCACTGATTAGAGCAGAAGAAAAGTAAAGCGGCCAAGATAATAATGTATGGAATACAGGGGGCGACTCACTCTTGTATACAGTCCGGTATGTGAACGTTATCTAGTGACACCAACTGCTCCAGCTCGCTGAGGCTGCTGACAAATCTGATCTTTTTTCCAAATTTAGAGCTTTAAGATAAAAAAAATGTATTAAAAAAAAAACAATAACAAAAACAAACAAACACAGGAGGGGACGGAGAGTGGTTACAAAGTGCCTCACTACCTGGAGGACCCATCCTGCCCTGCATACACACACACACACACACAATCTATTGATGGGACACTGCAATTCCTCAGTTGTCCTCTGGGTGTGCTGGGAAAAAACTGAACGCTTACCACAAGCAGATCACAGCCAATCACTGAAAGCTTGTGATAAGCTTATTGTCAAGGAACAACCTTTTGTTTCTGTTATTAGGAGTTGTTTTTTTTAATATTTTTTTTTAACTAGAGTTCCCCTTTAAATTTAAAAAAATAATAAATTTAAGAAAAATAGAGAATATATATATTTAAATTAATTTATTTTCCCCGAATTCTCCGTAAAATATACATAAAAAAATAAATCAATTTTTATATAAAAATATGTATGTACACACATATACACAAATTTTTTTTTATTATTTTTTTTAAATAAAAAAATATGTAAATATATAGTTCCCATTTAAACATAAATCCTGAATACAGTATTCGGTTAGAACACTAACCTGATAAATGGCCGTGTGATGACCAGTAAGACTTTCACGTACCATGTCGAGTGCACAATCAGGACAGATTTCAGATTTTTCTTTAACCTAAAAATAAAAAAAAAAATATTTCAAGGGGAACCCTGCCTGCAATGCTTCGATGCAGCAATCACTTGTGATTGATTCTTTATAAAGTCTGAACTTTTGGGGCCTTTAATCTTTTTTTTTTTTAATCTGAGTTTCCCTATATTATTTCCGCTCCACGTCGTGGGTCTCGGGGTGTCATGCACTTACCGTCTCCCTGTGGACTGGTAACAGCGCTTGATCCAGCTGATTGGGGGGATTTTGCTACGTGGGGTACATCCGTTCAGGTAGATCATCATGTAGTCCTCCGCCACCAGGAGGTCCAGAGTTCCTATGATGTACCTGCATATACAGCACAAGAGACTAATATAAGGAAAGATGGTGAAAAACCTAACAAAAAAAGAATTATGGGTGCAGTTCTCCTTTAAATATACGCATGGAAGGGGCGGAGCTATGAAAACTTTTTATTCATCTGCTCACGTGGTTGTCAGCTCATAATCTGCTGCTCCTGGATCATCAGAGATGAACAAGCAAAAAAAAAAAAAAATTAAAACCACAATAGGTTTTTGTATTTTGGGTGGAGTTTTCCTTTAAATGACTTTCTTCACGGTATTGTGTGGCAGTGCTGCCCCCCGGTGGCCAAGCTTTGTACTGAGTGTACCTGAATAGATTATCCATGATGTACTGGTAATCCGGAGTATTGCTGTCTGGTAGATAACAGGAGGCGAACGTAATAACGGCGGTCAGTCCGTCACCGTAATAACCTGCCGGTAAGCACAGGATAGGATTAGATACACGGCTCTGTGGACAGTATAGGATTAGATATGCTTTTATATGCCCCCCAGGCCTCAACCTACCTCCGTGGGACACTACCCTCTTGTAGGGCTCGATGGCTGTCATGTCCACCTTGTGTTCCCCCATCAAGAAGATTCTCCATTTTCGGCCATTTTGATCTTCCATGTCTGTCACACGGTTTTCGACTTCGGAAAAACTCTCCGCCCCTTTGACCTTTGGGAGATCGTCTGTAATAAAGGAGATTGAGGTCATGATCACATCCCCCCCACCTGCAGAGCCCCTCCATAGAGGAGGACGTTACCTTCCCACCTCATACTCATGGCTGAAGTCTAGGTTTTCACTGCGTGTTTGGAGTCTCCAAATCATCAATGTTAAAATCTAAATCTTCTTCGGTAGTCTGATCGTCGCGGGGGTCACTGAAGAAAACAGAGTCCTGGCTGTTCTCCAGATTGAAGCTGATATCTGGAGGCAGACAATCGTTTCTTCATGTGGCGGTTACCGCACAACTCCAGAGTACTGGGAGGACAAGCTGCGGGGGTCAGAGATAGGGCAAAATCAGAGCTCCTGAAATACTCTGTGCTGCAGGGGGGTACCTGGTGTCCGCTTTTCTCCGTCCTCACCTGAGGGATTATTCTCTTTGGAATCTGAATCTTCTTCCGTCGCCGCTTCCTCTGGAAAAGGCCTAAAAACAAAAACCGAGCGTCACATGATGGTAATAAGCACTATAGTAACGTTAGGTCCTGTGGATGGATCAGGTGGGACGGAGCGGGGAACGACCTAGGAAACTCTTCATCTTGCCATTCTTCTTTCACACTCCATGTCATCGATACCCAGACGAGAGGTCAGCGGATGAGGCTGCTGGCCGCTGCGTGACGTTGCCGGTGCTGCCGGAAGAGAATAGGACAATGAAGGGTCACATTTTATCCAAGCTGTCGCTGAAACGTGTGAGTGGATCGGTTGCGTTCATGTCAGGAGACCCGGTCGATCTGCTGACAGACACTGTGGGCCGTACGCATAAAACATGGATTTCAGTCGTCTTTGGCCAAACTCTGATCACACCAGACATTTGCTGTTGCGTCAGGGCTGGCAGACGCGTTATGTAAGGGCGGACAGTGCTATCAGGCTAGACCCCTGTGTTATCCCCCGCCAGGGCGGATGCTTAGCAGGGACCCCGGCCATAGTTGAATGCACAGCAGGACCAATACCAGGGAGAACGTTCAGCGGCATGAACGCTCAGAGCGGGACCACAGCCAAGACAGACTCTCAGCGGGACACCACCAGGGCGATCGGTTAGCGAGGCCCCCGCCAGGCCAGACGTTCAGTGGGACCACTGCCAGGTCAGATGCTCAGCGGGGCCCCCGCCAGGTCAGACGCTCAGCGGGACCCCTACTTGGGTGGGCATGCAGCGGAAACCCCAGCTAGGGCAGATGCTCAGCGGGGTCACTGAGCGGGACCAACGCCAGGGCTGATGCTCAGTGAGACCCAACACAAGGGCAAACGCTAAGCGGGACCAATCCCCAGGATGAGATGCTCGGAGCGGGACCCCCATGAGGGCCTATGCTTAGCAGGTACCCCGCCAGGTCAGACGCTTAGCGGGACCTCCAAGTGGCAGTGGCATGCAGAGAAACCCCAACACAGGGTAGATGCTCAGGGGCCTGCTCAGCAGGACCAATGCCAGGGCTGACGCTCAGCGGGACCAACACAAGGGCGGGTCACTAAGCTGGACCACCACCAGCATGAACGCTCAGAGTGGGACTATGGCTAGGACAGACGCTTAGCGAGACCCCCACCTGGGTGGGCATGCTGCGGAACCCAAGCCAGGGTGGACAATCAGCGTGACCTCCGGTCAGGGCAGACACTCAGCAGGACCCCTGGTCAACGTGGACGCTCAGCAGTGGGAGCACCACCAGGACAGATGCTTCAGCGGGATCCCCACGTGGGTTGGCATGCAGCGTAACCCCCTCCCAGGGCGGATGCACAGCGCGGACCCCCATTTGGGGGGACGCTCAGCGTGACCAACCCAAGGGCGTATGCTCAGCGGGACCTCCGGGTCAGAGGTGGACACTCAGTGGGACCCCTGTCAACACGCACACTTAGCAGCTAGAGCACCGCCAGGACAGATGCTCAGTGGGATCCCCACCTGGGTGGGCAATGCAGCGGAACCCCTGCCAGGGGCAGATGCGCAGACCAACACCAAGGGCGACCATGCTCAACGGGACCCCCATCAGAGTGAATACTAAGCAGGCACCCTGTCAGTGTGGATGCTTAGAGCAGAACCCCGTCAGGGCGGACACTCAACGGGACTAACGCCAGTGTGGGCACTCAGCGGGACCAATCCCCAGGATGCATGCTCTGAGCGGGACAACTGTCAGGGCGGACACCCCAGCGGGATCCCCCGTTAGGGTATATGCTTAGTAGGAACCTCGCCAGGTTAGATGCTCGGGGGCACTCTCAGCAGGACCAACGCCAGGCCTGATGCTCAGCGGGACCACGACCAGCTATGAACGCTTGGAGGCGGGACTATGGCCAGGACAGATGCTCAGTGGGTACCCCCCACCTAGGTGGCATGCAGCGGAACCCCAGGCAGGGTGGACGCTCAGCGGGACCTCCGGTCAGGGCGGTATGCTTAGCAGCGGGGAGCATAGCCAGGACAGACGCTCAGTGGGATCCCCCACCTAGATGGGCATGCAGCGGAACCCCTGCCAGGGCAGAAGCTCAGCGGGACAACAAAAGGGCGGACGCCAAGCAAGGACCCCTGCCAGGGCGGAAGCCAAGCGGGAAACCCTGCCAGGCGGACAATCAGCAGAACCCTGCCAGGGCGGACAATCAGCAGGAACCCCTGCAAGGGCGGACACCTAGCGGAAACCCCTGCCAGGGCGGACACCTAGCGGAAACCCCTGCCAGGGCGGACACCTAGCGGAAACCCCTGCCAGGGCGGACACCTAGTGAAACCCCTGCCAGGAGCGGACACCTAGCGGAAACCCCTGCCAGGGCGGACAATCAGCAGGAACCCCTGCCAGGGCGGACGCCGAAGCGGGAACCCCTGCCAGGGCTTACAATCAGCGGGAACCCCTGCCAGGGAGTGGACAGTGACATTACTGAGAAATATACATTTTTAAATTTTTTCTATCATAAAACCTGGTGGGTAAAGTGGCGACTCCCTTTAAGGGTCCTTCAGAGCAGAGTGTAGGGACAGAGCTCCCATCAACCAAACATATATCTAGTCATGGAAAATATCTCCTATAGATTTTCTGTCACTGGTCTACTTTCTGCAACAAAACATTCCCTTTGTCTACTCCCATAATGATGGCCATTTTGGACGTCAGCCATTTTTTCCCCACAGACAGAAACAATAAGAACCTGTCTGTGTTGCCCATAGTAACCAATCCCAGCTCAGCTTTCATCTTTAACAGAGCAGTTTTAGAGATGAAAGCTGAGCTCACATTGGCTGCTTAGGGCTACGAGGACAGATTTGATATTGAAGGTAGTTGTATGTAGGAGTTTAATCTCGTGCATGAAGTTTATTTCATTTCTGAAGATCCTCAGTAATCACACATCACAGTGAGCTCAGCATCCAAAATGGACGACACCTTCATAAAAATGCATTTTACGACTGATTTGTCACTGTTATAAAAAAACGATTCATAATATAAATCACTACAGAAAATGGCTGTCAGTATAACAAAAAAAAAATAAAATAAATTTGAGGACTACGGCGCTAAATCTCTGATAGGTTTGCTATTGGCAACGTCTCCATGGTGGAAAAAACTGCTGCATATGTGTTAAGAAATAAGTGCTCCCCCCCGCCAATACGTGCATATAGCATACGCCTTTATTTGTCGGTAGGAGCCTGTGTAATAAGCCATGTTGCCTCAAATAAACTCACACATGATAAATAATACCGCCATAACCGTGCTGAGCAGATACTTACACACTGCGTGTCAGGAGCTTGAGGACCCTGAAGTAGGCGGCTGACATCACCCATGTAGCTAGAGGCTAGGGAAGGTACAGCATAATGGGCAACTCCTAAAAAAGCTCATGTTACCTAGTAACGGCACTATCGGCCTGCAGCGCACCCTGTGCACACACGGCACAAGTATAGACACGCACCAAGCCAGCCCGGCCTCGTATATGGATATATTCATACTTTGGGACTCTGATTGTTCAACTCATTGAGTCTTTTTTTCCCCCACAATTCTCCTGGTGTGTGCTAATTTGAATATTAAAAAAAAAAGGTAACCATTGTAGGCCTAATTAAAGGGGCAGGTGT